>NC_133773.1:56179262-56277036 GCF_003597395.2 Chelonoidis abingdonii | reverse complement strand
TTGGTCCTCTGGTCAGGTGTTTGGTTACCCTTTCCAGGTAAAAGAACTTTAACCCTTACCTTACCTATCTATTTATGACAGCACTGGCCCTGTTGAGGCTGCTGCTACTCCCCCAACCCCTGGCCTGGGACTCCTGCTGCTGCCTGGTGGGTCCCTGGTTGCTCTGGTAGGCCTGGGCTGCGTCCTGCTGCTCTGAGACACTCTCCCAGTGAGTACCTTCCACCCTGTCCGCAGCCAGCCCTGAACTCCCTGCCTGCAGCCAGCCCTGCCGCACCCTCTGCCCTGCTCAAAGCCAGCCTCTGTCACATCCCACTGTGGCCCTGTTGCACGCCCCTGTCTGCAGCTGGCCCCATGTCCACTGGTGCCCTGCAGTTCCTAGGGCAGTAACCCTGCACACCTGCTTCAATGAGGGGGGCAGGGAGCAGCTGGGACCCACACATGTGCACACCCTAGGGTGACTAAATAGTATGTGTGAAAAATCAGGACGGAGGTGGGGCGTAATAGGAGCCTATATAAGAAAAAAATCCAAAAATCAGGACTGTCTGTATAAAATCGGGACATCTGGTCACCCTAGCACACTCCCAGGGAGTGGCAGGGACCCACACATGTGAAACAACAGCTTATTTCTAGTTCAGGTCCATCTTTTTTTAAAAAAACTTTAGGTAGGGCTAACATACATCTGTATTTTCCTGGACATGTCAGGCTTTTTGGTTCTTAAATCGCTATCCAGGAAGAATTTTAAAAATTCCTTCTGGGAAAATATGGACGTATGGTAACCCTGTTGGTACAAAAAATACATACTGTGGCACATCCCTTAAATCAGAACTTTTTAAAAGGAACCGGTTGTTAAGATTTTGGCAGCTCATCACTGCATGGAGCCACCTAAATAAACCAAAGGGAGATGCCAACAGCAATGATGAAGGCTAAGCCCCATCCCTCTCTAGGAGATAAGCACCTTCCTGCAATCTGGAGTTAGGCACCTCTCTCTGCTTAGTGAGGTATGAAGAGTGGTTGCTGGGCATATGAGCATTTCTGGTAGTGGTGCTGTAGCTGTTGCCCATCCTACAACTTTTAGTCCAGGGATTAGAGCACTTGCTGAGGATGTGGGAGACCCGGCTTCAAATCCCCACCCCTTCTGCCAGAGGGCAAGAAAAGGGACTCCCTCATCTCTCTTGTTGAAGCTGTTCCACTTCATATGAAGTCACTGGAGCAGGGTGATAGGTGCTGGGAGGTGGAAGACCCAGGCTCCAAAGTCCCTTTGTGGATCTGGGCCATAGTCATGAATGCAGCTCAGGGCCATAGTCCTAGAGTGCAGATATCTCTGGGATGAACACTGTGTAAGAGCATTTGCAGGGGTGGTGCTAAACAATAACTTAAAACACAAATTAACTGTAGGATATCTAGTGCAAAGTACGTCATTTTGCTTAATACTGTAAAATTTCCCCTTTAATGACCCACACGTTGAATTTGTCTTTGATATTAGATAAATGGGAGCCATATAACCCCTCTGGTGGAGGCATAATAGTGTGGTGTAGCGCAGTTTATTTTACAAAATAGTGGGAGTAATACTGGTCATAAAAACCTTTTTGTTTGCCCCCATTCTCACAATTATAGTATGGCCACACCTCTTCTTTGAACTGTAAATAAACTAATTTTTCAGACTTTGCATTATCTATCTGGGATAACTCAGTACTATACTTGTTAATGCCTCACTTTCACAACAGGAGTGGAAAAATTTACAGGTTGTGTTGGTATATATTTCCCTGTCTAGATGGTCCCTTTTCACTTTTTTAAAAAATTCTTTGTATAAGCACTCAGAAGGTTGAGCTACATAATATTTGTACTGAACGGATCCCACAGTCTGCTCTATAATATTTTGCATATGTAGAAAGAACTAGCAGACAGATTCAAGTAACATTAATTAGTAAATACAATACTCTTACTGGCAGTGGCACTTAAAGCATTTGATTAATCTTGTTGCCCCTGACATGGCTTCTTTATGGGGGCAATATATAATCTCCTGTCTTCAGAAGACTTCCTGGATGTCTGAGTAGCTCAGCTTCACAGTTGACTGACTTTGTCATATCTTAAGCAGGTAGCTTTAACAAACCCTACTTGTGCCTAATCTCTTTTCAGCCAGCCAGTGCATCCAGTTATGCAGCTTAAAGATCCCTACCAAAAAAGGGAACAAAACAATCCTGTTCCCCCCTCCCCCATCTATCTTCTGAAATGACTAGCAAGCCTGCACTCCATGTTTAAGAGTGGATACCGAGAAAAGAGATACCATACTTGCATTTTGGACTATTGAATATTGGGACACTTCATATTTGAGGGTGAACTGAATCTGAAGTTGAATGATGGTTGCCCTAAAAACTGACCTTTACAGCCAGCTAAAGCAGTAAGTCAGTCCAGAACCTGCCTACTCTCCAAACTATAATAAATCCCTGGCATTTTAGTGGAGCACTTTGTATCCTTCTCTCCTGCATCCTATCTGAATAAAACCTATTCAGGCTTCCAAAGTTTCCTCATAGCTTGCGCTCTACTGGCCCACACTCTTTGAAAGTATATTTTGTGTAGTTGGCTACACCAGGGTACTTATTTAAATAACATTGCATGAGTCAAGGCTGCACTGATGGCTGACCTTGACTCCCTCTGAGAAGCTGCTGAAACCAACTTGGTTGGGTGCAAATATCTGAAAGGGGGAGAGAAGTGTTGCGTACTTCACAGAAGAATTTAAATAAATAAACCTATAAGGCCCTTTCCACCAAAGAACTGGAAGGAGTCCACTAAATGTTAGGTAGGAGCTGGCATAAGTAAAATATTTTGGCTTGGAGAAGTTTCCTCATCTTTTTGTTTTTAAGGTTCACATTTTAGGGTACAATGAGACAACACAAGCACAGAGCAAATAACAAATAAAAGGAAGTATTTCTTCACACAACGCACATTCAACCTGTGGAACCCCTCGCCAGAGGATTTTGTAAAGGCCAAGACCATAAGAGTTTTAAGAAGAACTAGATAAATTCATGGCGGATAGGTCCATCAATGGCTGTTAGTCAAGATAGGCAGGAAGGTTGTCCCTAGTCTCTCTCTGTTTGCAGGAAGCTGGGAATGAGCCACAGGGGATGGATCACTTGATTACCTGTTCTATTAATTCCCTCTGGGGCAGTTGGCACTGTCCACTGTCAGAAGACAGGATAGTGGGATAGATGAACCTTTGGCCTGACCCAGTAGGCCGTTCTTATGAGCATGAGGAGATGAATGGTTATGTACAAATTTCTGAAAGATTAATATATGTCCTCCTTAAATTTATAATGATGTGCTGGATGCTTCTCTGATCCTTCCTATTTGAGGCACTCAGCATATCCTGTCATTCTAAAGCTGGTGTATTTTTCTTAATGCTGTTTGTAGATGTTCAAAATGTTACAAATCTGTTTTTTAAAACACACACAAACCAGGAAATTCGGAGGGAAGGCTGAAATCCCATCCTAAGCTTTTTCCTTTTATGTCTGTCTAGGTATTATGGTACATCACCCACCTGCAATATCTGGGCACAGTGAGGTGGGTTAAGGATGGATTTTCTGTTTTAATCCTGATTTCCTGGCTTTTAGCAGTCTGACAGACTTTAACCCTGTCTTCTCATAATCCTCAATGGTAATAAAATTGACACATGATACACAGAAACAAGCAAATCGCTTTGAACATAGCTTTAAGACTCTAATTACAGAGCTTCTTAGAAATATTTTTCCACTTACTAGTAAACCAGGTGGCCAGATTGCATTTAGTCAATGTACTGACTAATAAACAGAAGTTGAACCCCTTAACGGGATTATTGGAAGATTTTCATTCACAAAAAAGGGCTCTTTTAGGTACTACAGCACTACAAACAGAAAAATCACACCACCAGTGAAAGTGCTCAAAGCCAAACAGGTATTTCTGGGACTGTAACAGGGATTTCTTTTAATATTTCAGCTTCCAATGTATATAGCGAGTCTCTTGTACTGTATTGTATTGTGAGTCTAGGGGTATGTCTACACTATGGGATTATTCCAATTTTACATAAACTGGTTTTGTAAAACAGATTGTATAAAGTCGAGTGCACACGGCCACACTAAGCACATTAATTCGGTGGTGTGCGTCCATGGTCCGAGGCTAGCATTGATTTCTGGAGCATTGCACTGTGGGTAGCTATCTCGTAGCTATTTCGTAGTTCCTGCAGTCTCCCCCGCCCATTGGAATTCTGGGTTGAGATCCCAATGCATTTATAGCTGTAAACAGGGACAGAGAATCAGTAACCAGTCAAACAGAGATGGAGGCAATCTGCAGGGATTTCTATGCTCAGCTGTTTGCATCACGTATAGAAGTCCCAGTGCTATCACTTCAACAAATGGATGAACACATACTCCCGGTTCTCATTAGCGAAGTCCGCCACACAGCCCATTAAATGAAAGAGGGGAAAGCTTCAGGTAAGGATGGTCTGACAGCAGAAGCGCTTAAGGCGGGAGATCAGGAACTTTGGAAAGTGTCTGGTTGCATCTGACTCAAATGATGAAAATGAACATATGTTGGTCCTCAATGCTTTGGATCATTATTGAGCAGAACCCATCATCAGCATGGACGCATGTCCTCTGGGAATGGTGGTTGAAGCATGAAGGGACATATGAATTTTTAGTGCATCTGGAACACAAATATCTTGCAACACCAGCTACTACAGTGCCATGTGAATGCCAGTTCTCACTTTCAGATGACATTGTAAAAAGAAGTGGGCAGCATTATCTCCCATAAATGTAAGCAAACTTGTTAGTCTTAGCAATTGGCTGAACAAGAAGTAGGACTGAGTGGACTCGTAGGCTGTGAAGTTTTACATTGTTTTGTTTTTCAGTGCAGTTACTTTTGTATATAATTCTACATTTGTAAGGTCAAATTTCATGACAAAGATTGCACTACAGTACTTATACTAAGTGAATTGAAAGATACTGTTTCTTTTGTTTTTTACAGTATAAATATTTGTAATAAATAAATACAAAGTGAGCACTTTACACTTTGTGTTCTGTGTTGTAACTGAAATCAATATATTTGAAAATGTAGAAAACATCCAAAAAATCTAAATAAATGGTATTCTATTGTTAACAGCACGATTAATCACAATTCTGTTTTTTTTTTTTTTTAATCACCTGACAGCCCTACTGATCTAATTTTCTGATCTGGTGCTCAGAGATTCATTACTCAGCTAATCTGAGAATGTACATGGAGACACATCCTGTCCTTTCTGCCCTCACAGGTACTGACATCCTTGCATACAGCAGAATAGGTGTTGTTCAACTGTGCAGAAGCACAGAATTTGGGGTGCCCACTGGGTTTCCAGGAGGGTCACCACTCCTTAATGTTGCAGAGTCTGGCTTTGGAAGGAATCCCTGCACATGGCCATAGATGAAGTTTGAGGGCCAGACTGGTAGATTCATGACTATGCAGATCCACTAGTCATTCTCAGTGTTCTGGTTGTGGAGACTACTTTAGACATGACAATACAAATTTAAAGATTTTAAACACTAACTTCTTACAAAGTCTCTTATCTGCACTAGTTGCAACCTTTGTTTGTTCCCTAGAGTATAATGTCACGCTAACCAGGGGACAGCATATCCATATGTTTACCAGTCTTGTGTTCAATAGACGGTTTCCTTACTGTTCTTGTGTCACTACCCAATTGCCCCACCTTGTCAATCAAACTCAGTGGAGCTCCATAGTAAAAGAGGGGGATTGTATGAAATGCCTACTGGGACATTCCACAGGCAACTCTGGATAAAAGCTTCTGAACTGTATTTGTCCTCTGCAGCTTCAGAGTTAAGAGAACTTGAATTTGTATGTGACAGCAGCTGCAGAGGTGCCTTTTTTTAAGTGAATTGAGCCCTCTAAAAGTTGAATAGTAGTTAGCCATTTTCAATATAAAGTTTCTAAATCTTCAAACTGTATCTTGTAAGTTGCAAAACTATTTCTAAGGAAAAAGCAATATAGCTAGATTAACACTATTTAGCTCTCAATATTTTCTATATACATGTGGCTTATACTGGTCATATCTTACACACACAAGCTATTGTACTCAAAAAATTTTTGATTCGGTGAACTTGTCATAGCTGCTCAAGCTTGGCTTATTTTCTTAAAAGTAAAGTTCTGATTGTTTCCTAATAATTTCATGAATCTTCATGCTAGGGCAAAGGTATTTTTACACAAAGGAAGGGCAGCGGGGTGTGAATGATGTATGCAAAAATATGATTTGGGAGTCATGAAGCAGTCATTTTTACTCATGTGTAATGACAGAGGATTCTAACTCCCAACTAAAGAATGTCAGTCTGTACACTGGCTTCACTAGACTTCAGAAATGGCACAATCATTCTAGAAAAGGACTAGTCTTACTGTTAAGCACCTCTTATACTGAATTGCTAATTATTCAGTTGCTTTGGTTTTGCACTATAATGATGAAGCCTTGAGCTCTAAAACAATGTATTCTACAGAACTTTCACTTAGTGCACTATTTCTTTATTCCCATTTATAAAATGTGTTTATCCAGAGCTCTAGATGCATAGGCACCTCAACATAAAATACATGAATACAAATTCAAATTGATCTAATAGTCAAATTGATCCAATGGCCACATTAATGTATTTTTTCCAATCTACCATGACCTTACAAGGTGCCCTGAAGATCAATAGAGTGTGGCTCTGGTAGCGCAGGGGAGAGTAAGTTCTGAAGTCATGGGTCCTCTGTTGTGAACCTGTTTGTCCAAACAAATGTAACTAAGGACCATCAACTTGAGCCTTCCGCTTGGCCTAAGTTGCACCTTAGAGAGAAGTAACCTTTAAATGCAGGACCAAAATAAAAAAGAGCTTGATAGAATAATCATGCTGTCAGCCAGTTCAGTCTTTATAGCACAGGTCTAATATGCTCACTGCAGGAAGCAATAATAAGCAAGTAACCAGGAAGTGAGCCAGATTCTGCACCAACTGAAATTTCTGAGCCACCTTCAGGAGATGGTACAAGTAGAGCACAGTGCAATAATCCAAAAGCACAGATAACTGTGGCAAACCATGGGGAATGGTGGTAAGGCCCACATCCACAGAAAATATCATTCTTCTTGCCAAGAATAGATTCAAAAGAGAGGGTATAGCAGTGACTGTGAACCTGAATGACTAAAGGTGATTTAGTAATTCAGTCAAGGGGCAGATGAGTTAAAATTTCATGGATTTTTTTCTTAAAACCAGCAGAAACTAAAAATGATTTCAAGTATTTTCAAATAGTAAAGGATTTAAAAGAAGCATTTGGGAGCCCAAATTTGGATGGTCAAATCCCCATTTAGGCATCTATATAAAAGTGGCTCAGCGCTTTAGAAAACTGGACATCCTCAGTTCTCACTAGAGAGAGGAGCAGGCACCAGATATGCCAAACAAAACATACCTGAATTTTTAAGTGATCAAAATTTAGCTGTAATTGCTCATCTTTACTATGTTTTAAACAAATCTCAAAATGAAATTAAAATTGCTGCTGGAAGATGAATAGCTCAGGAGAACGTGCATCCAATTCTTCAATTCAGCATGTAGCCCAAATGGCTCTTGGTTCTCTGAGCTGCTTCATCATGGCTGGGAATGAATTAATTCTGCTTCCATTCAGGAGTATCCTTGACAGCTGATTACATCCTTCCTCTGCAAGAGAATAGCTGGTGGTAGTCCTGCATTTACTGGCCTTTGCCCTGCCTAGCCACAAAAACTCCATGTGCATTGAAGTACAGGGAGACCCAAATCCTGCCCTTCCTCTTTCTGTAATGGAGATGCTCTGATTCAGGCCCATCCCCACCTAGAGAAGACAAGCATGATTTGGCCTTTGTACAGATTTCATAATACTATCGAATAAGCATAGATTTAGGTTAGTAACTTAAACCCTGTCCTTAGTACTCTTGCCTTTGGGAATATGGATTATTCCCATTAGTAATGGGACTATTCATGTAAATAAGAATCAGTCGTGTGAGTTATGATTCAGAGAATTGACCAGTGCATAGTTCTAAAATATTTAATTACCTATTTTGTTTTAAATATATGAATCTTGGTAATTTTGCTTTATCACAACACCTTGATTTTGTTTTAAATGTTAAAGCTGTTAAGCCCAAAATATTTGTGTCCAGTTGCTTTTTAAAATGCATCTACAGTATGTAGGTAGTGTGGTATACTGTAAGTGTCATCATTTTGTGGACTATCTGATTTACTTGAAACTAAAGTTAGTGTAATATACTTCTATGCACATTTGGGTTTCTGAGTTGAGAGAAAAACAGCCATCTGGTCCAGGAAGAGAGAAAGTTAACTCAGCATGGGGATGAGGCAGATCACCAGATCGTTGGTGTTTTTGAGCAACCTCAAAAGCAAATGTAGCCTTATGGCTAGTGAGTAGATTGATCAGCACAGATACATGATCTACTGAATGCCCAGTGATTGAAAGCAGCTTAAAGTGAAAAGTAAATGAATGTGCAATAGAGATAAAAGATGCAAACTCCATGAGCATCAGTATAGGACATGCTGTTTGTCTGTGTGTACAGAAGTGGTAGTTGGGGTAAAAAAGTTAAACTGTGAATCTAAAACATTCCTTCCCTGTACCAGAAGACCAATTATCATTTTTTTTTAATTTTTACCATGTTGGAAAGAAAATAAGTATTTTAAACAATTTTTTCCCAAAAGTAAACGTGTTTTTTTTCCTGGGGTGGGAGGTAATATCTATTAACACAAAATTAACAACACTGAAACCACATGACAGCTGGGAAGTGCTTTTATGACTAGAGAGGAGAATTATAGTATCCTGAAAGTCAGTTATGTAAAAGCAAGCAGTGAGGTGATTTTATTCTCAGTTTACAGCATCATCTTATTAGGTACGTTCATTAGGTCAAGAGGCTGTCAGCCAAATTCTGTCCCAAAAACTCAGGTTCCCCTGCGTGTGTGCACACGAGCTGGAAATTCACCAAGTACCAGTCAAAACTGGCTCCTATACATGCACAACAGAGGAACTATATGCTAAAACAGATTTACTTATTCTCCACTGTTCAAGATTTTTTTTCTGTGCATCTAAGGTGTGTGTGTGTATGTATGCATGCACAGGGATCTCATAGTATAGATGGGAGAGGCTGGGGAGGATAATGGTATCCTCTACATCACCCCCCTCAGAAGCCCTGGAAACTGTCAACATCAGATAATGCTATTGCTCTCAACATTTTTTTTTTAAAGCAGAGATTCCCTACAGGCTAGTAGCACCACCATGGAGAGAAGCTGGGGACCACAGGTGGGTGCAACCACACACATACACTCCTCGGGGGTCCTACAGCCACCTTGAAGTGGGCATAAAACAGAATGGTAAAAAGTTGTGGAGGGCTATGTCTGCCTCTCACACCCCAAATGTTGCAGCTACAGGGTTTCCATGACAGCACAGTCCTAATGGAGCTACAGCTGCTCCACTGGCAATGCCTTCCTCTTTTCAGTGGTCTCCTGAGGTCACCACCCTCTTCCTCTGATCATTCCAAAGGGACCAAACTCCACTCTTTTGACAGTCAGTGATCCAGTGAATCAGTTTCCAGTCCCCTCTGGAGGTTTCACTTCCAGGAGTTAATTTTTCCCTCTAACCTGAGATACCCACATGCAACTCCCTTTGATTTCAGTGCTGCTCAAAGCGGCACCAATTTGTTAGGCACTGGAGTGTTTCATACTGCAGTTTTCACTACTAGGATTAGAGGTACCTAATGCTGATTTTAAAATAGGAAGTACTTATGCTGCATAATCTTGTCTTGCTCTTTATATATGTGGTTAACCAACTCAGTTTCAGGAAAGATCATGAGTTAAAAGTCCTAAATCACTAATAAATCTGACATCTTATTAAACAAGATAGAAAGTAACCCATAAACAGCTGATCTAGAGTATCACTTCCACCGCTTGCATGTACCCTGTCACTTTACAGTGGGTTACACTTTCTCAGTCATATTTAGATTTTAATATTTTAGTCCTAGTGGAAATGCACTCAAAAGACCCAGATCTGCAGATGCAGATCTGTCATCTCCACTATTCTCTTTAAATGTCTGATTTTTTACTGTAAGATACAAAAATAATGTATTCCTATATAGAATCTTTAAAGAGAAAATGGGAATTTTAAGGTAAGACTTGGAGAGAGTGTTCAGAAGAGGGGGAAGAGAACGACACCCAAAATTGTCCTAGAACCCAATGCAATCTACTGAAGTTGTAACTTTGGACAAAGGCATTGCAAAAGTCTCACCAAGAAGCTGCCAAATCTTCCAGTGCTCTTCAGATACTATTTTAATTATTCCCTATAATTCTGCCTAGTGCCATCAGTTGAACAAAGTATAAAAGTGGTGTTTGCATAAGGCTTTCAGACTCAGGACTTTAATTACCCAGTTTTCATGTATTGTATCATGTCCCTACCAGACTTTTACAAAAATATTGAATTTTACAAATAAACTCTGTTGTAGCTAATTATACACACTTGATGAGAATCAACAGCTGCTCCCAGTATAGAACACTGCAGGGGGGGATTTTAGAAGCATTCTACAATTTTACCAGAATTCTATACAGACTGAATCACATGCTGCAGATCTACGGCAGCCTGCTCTCAGATACTCACCTTACTATCAAGCTACGTAGGTGGCAAGCCTTCTGCATGTAGGTGCCTAACCTATGGCACAAAAACATCTGTTTTACTTTACCTTTTCTCATTCATTTATATTCAGTTAAATAACATCACATGATACAATTTGCCCTAACATCATGCAAGACAAGCAAGTGAACTAGCTGTTTTTCTTTTTGCTGAAAGAAGATACACATAATGTAGCTCCCACACTAAAGATTACAGGCCAAAACCCTGAGTTAGTATGTGGGTGCAACCCTTTGCAACTTAGTGGAAGTGTGGAATTGATCCAGAAATAAATTTAGCACTCTAAGTATCTGAAATATCGTAACATAAACATACTCTATACTAGATATGCAGATAATTTATGACAAGAAATGTACTTAAAATTAAAGATCGTTATAGTTTAAAAGGGTATTTTAATATTTATTAACTCCATTGCGTGTTTTTGCTGCAGCCAAATTCAGTGACTTTCTTTGACTTACTTCCAGGAGATTGAGGGTGGGGGGGAATGTTGACATCTATATTTCTAGTGATATGGGCCTTGCATGGGAAGATGTAGCATCTAGAGGTTAGAGCACAGGTCTGTAAGTAAGGAGACCTGAGTTCTAGTCCACTAGCTCTCATCTGATGTGTGATTCTATGCACGTCACTTTTCTCCTTTGTGTCCAAGTTTCCCTGTCTTTAAAACTGGGACAGTTCTTTCCTTATCTACTTTACAGGGGTGCTGTGTGAAATGTTTGATCTCCTCAGATAAAGCTAGAAAAAGTGCATTATTTTCATTATTGTTGCTCGGGTCCCCTGTTTTAAGAAAACCCATATGCAGTAACTCCTCATTTAATGTTGTCCCATTTAACATTTTCAATGTTACCTCCCTGCTCAATTAGGGAACATGCTCATTTAAAGTTGTGCAATGCTCCCTTATGTATTTGGTTGCCTGCTTGTAAGATTCTGTGGAAAAGCAGTGACTTTACAAGGGAGCATTGCACAAGTTCCATTTCGCCGCCACCTCCTCCCCCTCCCTCCCAGCCCTTTTCCCACCACCAAACAGCTGTTTAGTGGCATTTAAGATTTTCTGGGAGGGAGGGGCAGGAGTGGGGAAGCGCTGCATCTCCACTTCTCCCCCTTCCTCCCAGCAAGTCCTAAGCTCTGCCAAACAGCTCTTTGGTGGCACTTAAGACTTGTGGTGTGCTCCAGAGAGGAGGTGGAGTGAGGGTGGGAAGAGATGGGCCTGGAGTGGAGCGGGGACAGGAGGAGGTGGGCCTGGAGTATTCCCAGCAAAATCTGAGGCTGTTCTCTGGGGAAGCTGCCACTGCTGCTGCAAAGGTGCTTCCTAGCATCCTTGCCTGGAGTGGGCTGTGCCTGTGTGGGGTAAGCCAGTGGCACTTCCCAACCACAGTATAGTACTGTACAGTATATAATGCCTTTTGTCTGCCCCCCCCAAAATTTCCCTGGACGCTAATCCCCAGCATTTCCATTAAATCTTATGGGACAACTGGATTTGTTTAACATTGTTTCACTTAGTTGCATTTTTCAGGAACATAACTACAACATTAAGTGAGGAGTTACTGTAATCCTCAACTCTAGTGGACACAATGTGTATAGTACTGAAACTGCTCTACATACTTAACCCCTAATTCTCTAAAGATGTATGCACTGTGTAATCCCAGTGAACAGAATGGCGCTACCCACAAGGTGTAAAGTTAAATGTAAGTCTATGCAGGATGGGGGCTTAGTAGTTTAAAGACTAACAGTTTATCAGAATTTTTACATATCTCAGTCAAGGAACCATACATAATTGTGGTCATGTTTCAGGTGTACAGAATGTACTTTTTTTTTTAAGAAGTGGTTTTGTGTGTGTGTCTGTCTGTCTGTCTTTGTTTCAGATTTGAGAATTCAAATTTTAAAAAGACTTCCAAATTTCCTGATTTAGGAGTAGGGTTAGTGCTAGAAACTTGCAAGCCCTAAGAGTGCTAAACTTTGCCAGGGCTCTGGCAAACATCTATAACCTGTATAATACGTCTAGGTGTGTCAGTTTGAAAGCTGGGTGGAGGGTTTGCATGGGAGATCTTGCAACTAGGGAAAGAAGGTTAGGATACATTGTAATTGTGGGGACAAATCAAAGATTTTCATCAGCAAGAAAGGTGGGGAATGGAGGACTTTAGCACTTAAAATGAAGACTGAGCTACTGCAGTTCATTTTTTCAAGTTGGTGGTGGTCAAAGGGTCAATGTTCATCGAGCGCACTCACACAGCATGCATCAACAACTTCCTCTACCCAAAAGGGGAAAGAAGATGTTAACAAAGCAAGGCCCTGACAGCTGCATGCTTACCGCTTACCCTGGGGCCAGCCCTGTGGATAGCGTTTCTGGGTATGTCTACATAGCAAAGAAAAACCTGTGGCTGGCCCATGGCAGCTGACTTGAGCTCAGAGGGTTCAGGCTGCGGGCTGTTTCACTGCAGTGTGGTCTTCCAGGCTCAGGTTTTTCTTTGCTGTGTAGACATTAGAGTCCGAAATCTCATTTGTGCCTATGATATTACAATCAGAGAAACCAGAATACATTTTTTCATCTTGTCCTAATGTCCTTAGCAAAAAGGAAGAATGGCTTTGTGGTTCCCAACTAAATTAATATGAGCTCCACCTGCACATTCAAGGGCAGAATTTGCCCTTTGTCTTACAGGGGCTATGTTGATTTTTGTCCTAGTTGCTGCGAAAGATCTCAGGTGAAAACATGACCAGTGGGTGCATCCTCATAAAGCAACAATTGAAGCTACTGCCCTGCATTTAGATCTATTTGCCTATTTTAGGAATGTCTCATGTCATAATATCTGTGCACCAAGATCCAGTCATGCTACCACTCAAAAGACAGGGATTTCATTTTTTAGCTTATGTAGCTAAATGTATCCATCCGCAAAAGAAAATAGTTCTATACTTATAATTAAATTTAGAAACATGCCTCTTCTATATTTTTTTTTTTTCAGACTGTTTGGTACATTTTCTATTCTGGATATCCATTAATAAAGCCTCCCTCCCCAACACCCAAATACTGCAGCAGAGCTTCTTCGAACAAACCTCTTTATACAAGATGTAAGGAAGAGGGATTTGATCTATGAAAAGCTTGAAGGGGCCTGGAAACTGAGTATTAACCTGATTTGGAAGACTTGAACTAAGCCTGGAACCAATGGAAGCACCACTCCAAGGCACTGCTCAGAGGACCAGACCTTTTGATGAATGTCAGTTGAGAGCTCTCAACACCTCCTATGATAGGTAAGGAGATGTATCTTTGGACATTCCAGTGTCCCTGCAGTTTGACATCTGTGCAGCATTTGGTTTATACTCTGGAATTTTGAAGTGCTAGAAAATAGCTACCTCTGTTGAAAGACATTCCTCATTTTCAGTGTTGAGGGTCATACCTACTTATGCAGTAAATAACTCTGTACATTCAGAGATCTTTCTGGCTGTCAGCTTGATGCCGGTTTGTCAATGTGACTATGAAAAAGAATCGCAGTGTGACAGCATGGTCCATTACCAGAAATCAGGTTTTGTGAAAGACCTTTCTGCTCACTTGGGCTGCAATTTCTAATTACCATGGTAATCTGTTGTGAAATGTTAACCCTATCATACACCAGAGTCATTGACAATGGATTACTCGACTTAGTCACCTCCTAGCCACACCACCTTGTGTGCAGCAATGCTCACAATAAAAAGCAAAATTTACTAGTCATAAGAAAACATCTGATTCACATCAGAGAAGACTGGCAAATAGCTTTCATTTTTCCTGCTTGCAAAAAACTTCTTACCACAACCCATGGCTAGTTTAACTCTCCACAGGAAGATTTGGAACACTGTCCATCTTAATTCCTCCCCCCCTTTACATTTTATCATTTACTAAACCCTCAAAACAGGTGTTACTCTTACTTCATCCTTCCTTAGAAATGGTGGGCAAGACCCTCGGCTAAAGTCAATGGAGCTACGTTGACTTGCACCACCCGTGGATCTGACCCTGTATCTTGAGCTGCTCTAAAGGGTTTTTTTTAATTGTTTAATTCCATCTGAGAACATAAAGAAGAAAAATTGTGGGCCTGATTCACAACTAGATCTTAACCAGGGAATGTGTAGAATATAGATGCTAGATTGGTATCCAAGAAAATATAGGGAGTGGTGTACCATAGTGGTGAATCAGTTTTTCAGTCAGTTACACTGGTGTACAACTGGAGCAACCCTGTGGTGTCAGGCCCTTTTATGTTTTTTTTCCTGATGCTTCACTAATCTATGTTCTGCATATTCCCTGATCACACACCACATATTACTTGGAATACTAGTTATAGGATGAATAATAGACAACATAATAGCCAAGCCCTGCTCACCTTATTCAAGCAAGTAGACTTATTGACCTCAATGGAACTGCTTGTGTGAGGAAAGTGAGCAGGATCTGGCCTTCATTTTGTATAGCATTCTTCATACAATCTTTATTACTAATAATCTTCTTCAGGTGTAAACTCCAAAGCTGTGTGTGCGCACGTGCTCGCTCTCTCTCTCTCTCTCAACAGAATTTGGTCCAATAAAAAATATTACCACACCCACCTTGTCTCTCTCAAAATAATTTTTTGCATATATTGATGTACAACGTACAGCTTTAAGTCACTGAAGAGACAAATCCTGATAAAAATTGATTGCTCCCAACCACACTTTAATCTTGAAGTCTTAACGCCAAAGAATATGGCCAAGGAGTATGGAGAACTATGGCTTAGCCTACTGTACCTTAAAAGTACTATATCTGAGAGAGAAAAGTTTTTACTCTTTAAATCACCATTGGCAAATTTAAAAACTAATAAAAGCAGTAAATTGTATAAAGCTCTGGATAAAAGTAGTATCTGGTGTCCCAGTGTGCCCTCTACTGCTTCTACAGAAACAAACGAAGTAGTTTTTTGAATGCTTTACTGGTGCAACAACCACAAATTAAACCAAAAAACATTTTTAAAACACAAAAAGACTTACAGGGACTGAGCTTGGTCTCACTGTAGTCGATGGCAAATGACCAATTCATTTAAATGGAAGGAGTAGCAGGGTAAACATACTTAAAATTATTAACCCAGTTTTTATTTTTTTCTTCACGTTCTTAAGAGGATATTACAAAAAGTAAATAAAATATGATAAAAGTATTTTATACTCTTCTCCCTATACCAGAGTAGCATTAGGATAAATCTAGTCAAAAAATTAAATGTGCTTTTTTTTAAAAAATGGAGACTGTTTTATTCCAATAGAAATTGATTTAAATAAACATTCCTTTTCCCTAGCATTGAGCTGGTACATACTTTCACTTTCCATCTTCACCAAGAAACATACTGAAAATGTAACACTGGCCAGGCGATTTTCACTAGCCAAACTGCAAACAGTAAAACAGAATAAAGTGTAAAAGATAAATATGATTTTACAATTATTTCCATTTTAATAATTAAGCAAAACTGAGCACCGAATGTTATAATATAAATGATCCCTAAATGCATGTTTGTTTTCGCTTGTTTGTTTAAAAAAAACAATTATATTCATGGTGGATCTTTAATTTGCCTTTTCTGTAAATATTGGTATACAATTAATAGTTTTGTCATCTTATAAGTTTAGGTAAGCTCCTTGTTGTGTCTATAAGAATAGGCATTCAGTAAATTAGTTTCTCAAGCCTTCCTCTTCTCTCCCCAGTGCTATAGTTTGAAAATCTCAGCCTTGTCTCATGTGGATTTGCTAGTGTTTGTTTGGCAGAACAGATACTAAGTAAAAGATAACACAAACTTTCTGCAGTAAACTCAAAACTTTGCTTCTGAATATACACCCCAGGGAACTTGATAACCAAACTAGGAAAGGAGCAACTGCCCTCCTGTTCCTTAAACACCTTTGGAGAGTCAGAGAAAGATGTTTATGGTAATAAGTATCAGAGGGGTAGCCGTGATTGCTGCTTTTACAGATCCAGACTAAGTCTGTGGCACCTTATAGACTAACAGACGTTTTGGAGCATGAGCTTTTCTGGGTACATCTAATGAAGTGGGTATTCACCCACAGAAGCTCATGCTCCAAAACGTCTGTTAGTCTATAAGGTGCCACAGCTCTCTTTGCTGCTTTTATGATAATAAGGGATTTGAAGCAGGTTCAGTGTCACTTTCCCCAGTTGGGACAGCACTCAACAAGCTGAAGCGCCACACCTGAAACTAATTGTGTAAGAGCTTAGTATTAGTCTTACCACAGTACAGCTCTATAGTTAGTTGATTGAAAGAAGAGCTAAAAAGCCCCATGCTGCTCTCAATGACACCTGTGTAAAGGCAGAGACATTGCGTTTAAACAGAGGGCAGCCCCTGGCTCTTAAAGCTGATTCAAGGAAGCACGGAGAAGCTGTGGTTCCTAGTGTTAGGATAAACCATTTTATGTGAGGTGAGAGATGAGTATGTCAGAGCATAAACTGAAGGCTTTGTGCCCTGGAGGGGTACACATTAAACTAGAGCCATTCGTGGGGGCACTGGAGCCCTAGTCAGCTGAAGTCACTGCAGTCCCAGAAAAGACGAGTGGGTCCCTGTAGTGGAAAAAATCAGAGCCTGGGGGGAGGGTTCCTGTCTCCCCCTCTCCTGAGAGCTGAGATACTTTGTCCAGGAGTTGCTTTCTTCATCTCCTCTAGGCTGTAGGGCAGGCGCTGGGTCCCCGGGTGGGCTGTATCAGGCTGCTCTGGGGCGGTGCTAGGAACTGCCGCCCCCCCCCTCTTCTCTTTAGTGCCTGCAGCCGCCTGGGGCAGAACAGAGCGCACCACTCGCCCAGCTACGAGAAGAGGAGGCGGCCAGTGCACCTTGCCGCGGAGCCGCAACAGCCGCGCTTCCAGGGGGCTATGGCTAGTGATTCGCTCTGCCCCCCCTGCTGCCGGTGCTGCTGGCCGCGGCGTTGCTGTGCAGCCTGGCGGCTGGGCAAGAAGCGCAGCAGGACCCGTCCCCGCTTCCCCTCCTCTTGCCCCCGGGACTCGGCGGCGGCGCGCCCGGGCTGCTGGTGGCCGGCGGGGGGCTACGGGTGCCCTGCGGCCGCTCCGTGGTGCTGGACCCGGCGATCCGCGTGCCGCTGGGGGAGACGTGCGAGCTATCGGCGCTGGAGAGCGAAGAGCCGGGCCCGCCCAGCCCCGGCGCCCTCTCCCCGCGGCGCTTCCCCTGCCGCTTCGGCCAAGGCCACTACACCCACTACGGCGCCCCCAGCACCGGCCGTTACCGCCTGCGCCTCCAGCGGCGCTCGGGCTCGCCCCGCCGCCCGCGCCTCCTGCCCCTGGCGCTGCCGGTGGAGGTGCTGGTGCAACCGCCGCGCCTGCTCCGCCGTCACCTGCCGCTGGAGGTGGAGTCGCGGCTGGGGCTCAGCCCGCCCCTGGACGGCACCGTGCTGGGCTTCCCAGAGGGCCGCTGCCGCCTCACCGTGCGGCCCCTGTCGGACCGCGGCGCCCCCGTGCCCTGGACTTCGGGGCGCTGCTGGTGGCCGAGGTGCAGCAGTTCGTGCTCACCGCCCTGACCCCCGACATGCTGGCCGCCGAGGACCTGGAGAGCCCCCCGGACCTGCTGCTCTTCAGCCTTACCATGCCCTGGCCCAGCCCCAGCGGGCGGGAAGGTGAGGATCTCCGACTCCGGGGCTACCTACTCAGCATCGACGAGCCCAACCCACCGCTCATCTCCTTCACCCAGCGGAGCTGAGGGAACTGAAGATCACCTACCAGCCGCCCACGTGGACTCAGACCAGGGGTGCATCTTCTAGCTGGAAATGAAGGTGTTGGACTCTTGAGGATGCCTCTTTGAAGCCCTTCGCCTTCATGGTGGTGGTGAAGCCCATGAACATGCTGGCCCCAGTGGCTACCTTCAGCCAAGGCGACAGACCGCAGCTGATGCTCTTTGAGGGCCAGTCAAGGCCTCTGTCTGGCACTCTGGAGATAAGCGATGAGGACTATCTGAGCGAGGTGAAGGTCTGGGTGACACGGGGCCTGCGACATGGTGAGCTCAGGGTACTGGGTGCACCACCCAGCCGCAAGTACTTCACAGCAGCCGAGCTGGAGGCTGGGCAGGTTGTTTACCAGCACTATGGAAGCGAGCACAGCTACAGTGACAACACTGTGTTCCACATGGAGTACGAGCAGCACCAAGTAGAGTTTCTTTTCCCCATCATCATTGCCCCTGTTGATGACCAGCCACCCCTGCTCAATGTCAACACCGGGCTGGTGCCGAGAGAGCGCCAAGCTGTCCAGCTCTTGCCCTTTGTTCTCATGCCACTGACATTGATTCTGAAGAGTCGACTATTCGCTTTATACTTCAGGAAGACACTGAGGAATCTACCCACATCTTACGCTCCCAGCACCTGGGTGAGCTGCTCCTGTGCCAGGCAGAGCCACCGGCATCCTTTGAGAGTGAAGAGGACGTGGAGGAGGCTGGTGGTGCTTCCTCCTCCTAGTGCTTTGTGGAAAGTGAGGGTGTGTATGAGAAGGCGGTGAGCGAATGTCTGCAGCAAGACATCCTGGATGGAAGGCTGTTCTACAGGCACACAGGACCCCATAGCACCAGTCCTGTGATGGACCACTTTCTGTTCCGCCTTAGGATGACAGTGAGCCCCCTAACCAGTCTGGGGAGCAAGTGTTCACCATCAAAGTGCAACCAGTAGACAGTATGCCCCCGGAACTGTACCCAGGCACCAGCTTACGATGACAGTCTTGGAGTACCAGGTGACCCACTTCAAAAAGTGCTGTCTGCGCTATGCTGACCTTGGCACAGATGACAGCGAGTTGAAATACACCCTGCTTACACCCCCAGCTGACATAGATGAGAACCACCCTGTACTGTACTGGCTGTAGAGATTGTGCTGGCTGAAGAGATTGTGCTGGCTGACAACCCTCTGGTGTCCATTACTCAGTTCACCCAAGCCCAGGTGAACCATCAGAAGGTGGCATACCGGCTGCCTGACCAGGAGCTGGGTATCACCCCAAGGGTGGTGCAATTTAACTACAGTATAAAGGACTCGGCGAGCAACACTGTGCTAGGGACTTTCACTCTCTTCCTGCAGCCAGTGGACAATCAGCCACCCCAGATCACCAACATGGGTTTCACTGTGCTCGAGGAGAGCAACTTCCTTCTCACCAGCAGTCAGTTGGATGCCACTGACCGGACACAGACACAGATCAAATTATATCCATCTTAAACTAGGCACCCCAGCATGGCCACCTTTGCTACCTGGAGGGGCTTATAGTCCAGGGAGAATCTTTCCTGCTAGGTGATATTGCCAGTGGGCGTATATCCTACCAGCACAGTGATGATGAGTCCACTAATGACTCCTATCAACTGGAAGTGAGTGATGGCATTCACCATGTGCCAATCACTGTTGGGATCGCTGTGCAGCCAGTGGACAATGAAAGGGCTAGTATCACTCTACCTGGTGGTAATGAACTGCTGGGACCCTCTATTGATGTGCAAGAAAATGATGTCACTGAGATCACTACTTCTCTTCTCCAGGGCACAGATGAGGATACTGATGATCTGTCACTGCCTTTCTTTGTGAGGGATCCACCCAAGCTGGGTGACATCCTGGTAAATCGGGTGCCCATGGAGAGATTCACCCAGCAAGACTTTATCAGTGGAACAGTAGTCTATGCTCACACTGGTGGAGAGATTGGCCTGAAGAAGAGGTATGACTCTTTCAATCTGACCATCTCTGACCTGTACCATGAATGGGTGGTGGGAGGCAGCACAGTACAAGGGGTGTGTGTGTCTGTGACTATGCTGCCTGTGGACAGCATTGCACCTAAGGTGATTGTGGGGCCCGAGCTGTTCATTGTCTCAGAGGGAGGGAAGAAAGCTCTGACTCAGCAGCAGCTGGATACGGAGGATGTGGATACTCCCATGGATGACATTTTATGCACCATCACAGTTCAGTCCACTTCTGGATACCTGGAGAACATCTCTCCAGCTCCTGGGTCTGAAAAGTCTAGGGCTGGCACTGCCATTAGTGCCTTCTCCATCAAAGATGTTCATCTGGGACATATCAGCTATGTTCAGAGCATCCACAAAGAGTTGGAGCCCTCAGAGGACAAATTCACTTTCTGCTGCTCCAATGGCGTCAATGTCTCCCCACACCACTTCTTCCCGATTATTATCATCACCCCTACCAATGATGAAAAGCCTGAGCTGTTTGTGCATGCATTTGTGGTGCTGGAGGGAATGAGTCTGGTTATTGACACACCCATTCTCAATGGTGCCAATGCTGATCTTCCCCTCCAGACCACCTGCACGTCTTCTTCATCAGTGTTCCCCCCAACCATGGGCGAATTGTGCAGCAGCTGACGTCTGGCGCCATACCCATCCGCAACTTCACACTGGAGGAGATCCAGGAGGCCTCCAGCATTGTCTATGAGCATGATGACTCAGAGATTAAAGAGGTCAGCTTCAAAGTCCAGCTAAGTGATGGCCAGCACACAGTGGAACAGAAAGTGTTGATCATGGTGATCCTTGTGGATGATGAGACCCCTAGGATGACTATCAATGATGGGCAGGAGATAGAGATCGGTGAATCCAAGGTCATCACTAACAGAGACCTTAAAGCCACAGACATAGATTCAGAGAACAGGAACCTCACCTACATCATCCGCTTGGCACCCAGGCAGGGTCTTCTGCAGTATCTGAGCAAACACGGGGAGCCATTAGGGAACATTACAGTGGGTATGAACTTCACCCAGGATGATATAGACCAGGGTTTTATCCGTTATGCTCATATTGGCCAACAAGGGGTCCGTGACCTGCTTAAATTTGATGTCACTGATGGCATTAACCCTTTGATAGACATATACTTTTATATTACCATCAGCAGCATTGACATAGTCTTCCGTGAGGTGATTAACAAAGGGGTAACTCTGAAAGAGGGTGGGAAGGTGATGCTCACAACTGACCTGCTCAGCACTAGTGACATTAACAGCCCTGATGAGAACCTGCGCTTCAGCATCACCCAGGCCCCTAGATGAGGACACTTAGAGATCTCGGACAATCCTGGGGTGCCTGTTGCTTCCTTCCTTCTCTCTGCTCCAGCTAGCTGGCAATAAGATTTACTATATGCACACTGCAGAGGATGAAGTGAAGATGGACAGCTTTGAGTTTGAAGTGACAGATGGCTATAATACGGTCTTCCACACCTTCAGGGTCTCCATTATGGATGTGGACAATAAAAAGCCAATTCTGACTATCAATGACCTTGTGGTTGAGGAAGGGAAGACCAAACTGATTCCCCCCTTTGAGTTGACTGTGGAAGATCAGGACACCCCTGACCATTTGCTCCTTTTCATGGTTACCCAGGTCCCTGTCCATGGCCAGATTTTATGTAACAGCAGCTATCCTGTGACCAGCTTCACCAAACTAGATTTGAATGAGAATCTGATTAGCTATAGACATGATGGCACAGAAACCAGCCAGGATAGTTTATCGTTCACTGTGACTGATGGGACCCACACAGACTTTTACATTTTCCCTGATACTATCCTGGAGACTCATCAACCCCAGCTGTTGAAGATCCAGATCAATCCCCTGGACAATGGGGTGCCACAGTTAGTGGTGAACAAAGGTGCCCCAACTCTGAGAAACCTTCCAACTGGATGCTTGGGTTTCTTGATCACCAGCAAGTCACTGAAGGCAGAAGACCGAGACAGCCCACACAAATTGCTGAAGTACAAAATCACAGATGGCCTAGAGCATGGATTCATCATTAATATTGGCCTTGAAAATGAGAGCATTAACACATTTACACAAGGTTGGTGCTAATGGATTTATTAATTTACAGCCTTTAGATCCAAAACTATACCTTAGACAATTCACTTGCTCGCTTATGAGGTAATTTAAAGTTAAACTGGATTGTCTTTTAAAAATAATGACACAAACTTAAACCATTTACAAGGTACATGGGTAGCTTTGAAATTACAAATAAATACATTTTAAAAGGAAGCTGAAAGGCTTGTTTTACTGCCAACACTTAACCTAAAGTTCTCTCAAGACTTGATAACATCCCTAACGTGGTCTAATGGTTAGGTCCTGGTACAATGCATCAGGAGGCATAGGGTAAAATTTTCAAAAGCAGCTGTGGGTATCTCTACACAGCCCATGCTGTGAGCCTGGATTAACAGACTCAGGATTGTGGGATTCACCCTAGTGCTCTAAAGCTAGCTGTGTAGGCAGCACTTTGAAGTTGCAGCTTGGGCTGGAGCTGGAGCTGGAGCGCTAAACCTAGAGATGGGAGTTGGTTTCAGAACCTGAGCTGCAAGTTCAATGTGGTGTCTATGTAGCTATTTTTAGAGTACTAGCATGAACCCTGCAAACTTGAATCTGTTGACCCAGACTGGGAGGCTTGCTGCTGGTTTGTTTCCATGGGCTGTGTAGACATACTTTATGGGATTTAGGAGCCCATGCCGTATTGACTTTCAATGATATTTGAAAGGGATGCCTAAATCACATTTGAAACTGGGACTTGAGAGCCAAAATCACAGAAATACGTTAGAAAATTTTAGCCCTAGCCTCTATTCCTGTCTTGCTGTGTAAGCTATGAGAAGTCATTCCAAGTTCCTGTGCTTTGGTTTCAATATCTGTAAAAATGGGGTTGAAAATGTTTGGCGACTTACTGATGATATGTCAAAGTCTGATCTGGGACCCTGCCACAGGACACAAGTAATTTCCATTGATAGCAATGTGGAGTTACTCATCTCTTACAGGGGGAAAATCAAGTCTTAATTTGGCCCCACAAGTGTTTTTACTCTAGACCTCTGTTCCACCTCCCATGGGTAGATTCCTGACCGAAAGGTGGGGACAAAGGTAAAAGGGGGAAGGCAGCCACCTTTTTGTTTCTAGATTTAGAAAAAGAAGAAAAAGCTATTAGGTTGCAAATCACTATACTTAAAAATCTTTCAGTTAATATTTCAGGCTCTAATATAGTAAAAATTGTTTACAATTCAGCTGGGAATGTTCCACACCTGTAAAGATTGATTTCAATTCACTAAAAGTACTGAAATCAACATAAGGCAAGCAGGTGCCACTGCTATTGAAGTCCACAGGAGTTAACACCCACATATGGCAGGGTAGCATAAGATCCAGGACATTTGCATTGCTGAGTTGGGCATGAAGAAATAGGTATTTTAAGACGCATGAAGAGTGTTCACGTAAAACTCAAACTGTCAACTTATTTCTTGTGTGTGAAGAAGCAAAAGTAAAAGATTGTTAATGAGATTTGATTCAGACTTTTAGTAAGTTCAGAAATAGTCACAGTGTAAAGTAAAATTAATTAAAATTCCCACAGTTCCCACTATTTCATCTTATACCCAGACATTTGGAATAGCTTTGTGTGTTACAGGTTTCTTTTTTTTTTTTTCTTAAAGCACAAAACTACCGGGATCAAGTTTTACTCCCCAGTATATAATTTAGGTGTAGCGTCGTCATTCTCATTCTAATGTTGGTGAAGGGTTTCTGAAAACTAGATTTGCAATTAATTTAAACTTTTTTAAATAAATATATTAAAGAACAGATTAAAACACAACATAAGTTAGTTTTTTAACTTTTAACTAGTAATCCGGTTAATTACTGCTTCATTGCAGAGCAAGGACCATGGTAGGAACTAATGCTACCGCAACAGAGTTTGAGTTCTTGTTTATGCAATTTAAAGTGATACATCTTCTAAAACTGGCTTTTTCTTTGTCTAAGACAATGTTAAAGTAGTATTCTTCAAAAACAATAATTTATGGGACGATTATCAAGTATTGTTTATTGAATTAAAATGCTAAAGTTCAAAATGTATTGGTAAGTGTTATGTTCTGCAGTAAAATGCTTTGGTGATTCACTAGCATGTTTCTTTTATCAGCTGATATTGATGAAATGAAGATCAGCTATGTCTTGAAACAGGGTGATAGTTCTACCAGTGACATCTTCTACTTTTCCATTGAAGACAATGGTAAGGTTATACTTATATGTACTATACCTTAAAATGAGATCCAGCAACAGAGTAGTATTGATATTGGAATTAATAAAATACTTCACTCTATTTTACTGCACGTTCATGAGTTTTATGTGCAGTTTTATACAGAGATAATGGATAAATCACTTACTAAATATATAATGTTAAAATTAATGTAAATTGCTAAGGCAAACTAAATGGTTTAAGAAATTCGTAATGAGTTACAAAATCTTTCACCATGGTGTTACTAATTCAAATCTTGCCACAGTTCAGTAGTGAGTAGAAGCTGTTAACATATGATTGCTGTTCTATGGAAAACTGTTGTTGGTTCTAATCCAGTTCCTTGTGTTCAGCCAAGCGTATTACAAAAACGTAATCTTACTATAGGTGGTCCTTGTTAATAGTGTCAGCAGAGAGACCATGTTTGTGCAGCTTGAGACCATGCTCAGATCAAAAGTTAATACAATCAGTGTACTTCAGAAATTAATTTACAAGATATAGAAACCCAGAAATGTATGCTAAATGTCCCGCTGACCATGCCACAGGCCAGGCAATACAGCTCTGAAATACATTGTAGCTTACATTTCAAAATATTCTTTTCAGTGATTGTAAAATCCTCTGGTGCTCTCTGCTTAGCTGAGGACAACCCAGAGTGAATAATTTGGTAGCATGGCTGACACAATCAGGGCCGGCTCCAGGCCCAAGTGCGTGCTTGAGGCGGCATGCCGTGGGTGGCGTTCTGCCGGTTGCCAGCAGGACGGCAGGCGGCTCTGGTGGATCTCCCGCAGGCATCCCTGCGGAGGGTCCGCCAGTCCCGCGGCTCCGGTGGAACATCTGCAGGCATGCCTGCAGGAGGTCCACCGGAGCCGCGGGACCGGCGGACCTTCCACAGGGATGCCTGCGGGAGATCCACCGGAGCCGCAGGACCGGCGAGTGGCAGAACGGCCCCCGTGGCATGCCACTGTGCTTGGGGCAGCGAAATGACTAGAGCCAGCCCTGGACACAATTAGCCCCTATGGCCCTGATCTTTCAGTTATCTCAGGCCTGGTCTACACTACGCGTTTAAATCGATTTAAAGAGCGTTAAATCAATTTAACGCTGTACCCGTCCACACTACAACGCCCTTTATATCGATATAAAGGGCCCTTTAAATCGATTTCTGTACTCCACCCCGACGAGAGGAGTAGCGCTAAATTCGATATTAACATATCGGATTACGGTTAGTGTGGACGGAAATCGACGTTATTGGCCTCCGGGCGGTATCCCACAGTGCACCACTGACCGCTCTGGACAGCAATCTGAACTCGGATGCAGCGGGCAGGTAAACAGGAAAAGCCCCGCGAACTTTTGAATTACATTTCCTGTTTGCCCAGCGTGGAGCTCTGATCAGCACGGGTGGCGATGCAGTCTCAAATCCAAAAAGAGCTCCAGCATGGACCGTACGGGAGATACTAGATCTGATCGCTGTATGGGGAGACAAATCTGTTGTATCAGAGCTCCGTTACAGAACACGAAATGCCAAAGCGTTTGAAAAAAAATCTCCAGGATACACAGCGCTGCGTGACAAGCGTAACGGGAAGCCAGAGACTCAAATGGACGCTCATGGATGGAGGGGGTACTGAGGACTCCAGCTATCCCACAGTCCACAGCAGTCTCTGAAAAGTATTTGCATTCTTGGCTGAGCTCCCAATGTCTGTAGGTTCAAACACAGTGTCTGGCGTGGTTCAGGGAATAGCTCCTCAGTTCCGCCCCCCCTCCCCCACCACGTGAAAGAAAAGGGAAAGAAATCATTTCTTGACTTCTTTCAGTGTCACCCTATGTCTACTGAATGCTGCTGGTAGACGCTATGCTGCAGCAGTGAAGCGCAGTATTCGCTCCTCTCCCCTCTCCGGTGGCAGACGGTGCAGTAGGACTGGTAATGGTCCTTATGAACCCGAGCGCCAATGCTTGATAATGGTTCAATATCTAACATGTTGGCCTGAGATGAGGCCAGCCCGGGGGGGCGCCTGGCTAAAAACAGAACAGGAATGATTCCTGGTCACTCCCAGTAGATGTTACAGAACGGCTGGTAACCGTCTTCATCATAACAACTGGGGGCTGAGCTTCAATCAGCCCCCTCCCTTTCATGTGTAAAGAAAAGATTCTGTACTGCCTGGACTGTCATAGCAGCGGCATGCTGGGCTCCTCTCCCCCACACCGCTTAATGTCCTGCCTGGACTATCATAGCACCGGGAGGCTGCCTCCCCCTCATTTTATGTCACTAAAAACTCAGTGTTTCTTATTCCTGCATTCTTTATTACTTCATGACACAAATGGGCGGGACACTGCCACGGTAGCCCAGGAAGGTTGGGGGAGGAGGGAAGCAACGGGTGGGGTTGTTGCAGGGGCACCCCCTGTGAATACTGACACAGAGCAGCTGTGCTCTCTGATACAATTGTCCTCTAATACACTTGCCCCTTATTCTAGGCAGGACTGACTCTATTTTTAGAAACCATAAGGGAGGGATTGACTCAGTCCCAAGTGAGTCAATCCCAATTTTGCTTTTGCGTTGCGCCCCCGGCCGATTTCAGCCAGGGGCACTCATGATAGCAGCGGACAGTACAGAGGGGGAGAGATAACCGTCATCTCATTGCCAGTTTTCTCCGGCAGTAGACGGTACAGAACGACCGGTAACCATCTCTGCTATCATTGCAAAAGCAAGTGAATGCTGCTGTGTAGCGCTGGAGTATCGCCTCTCTGTCCGCGGCATCCAGTACACATACAGTGCCGGAAAAAAAAAAAGCTGAACAGGCTCCATGGTTGCCGTGCTATGGCATCTGCCAGGGCAATCCAGGGAAAAACGGCGCGAAAGGATTGTCAGCTGATGTTTTCCCGGAGGAAGGAATGACTGACGACATTTACCCAGAACCACCCGCGACAATAATGATTCAACCCAGAATTCCAAGGGGCGGGGGAGACTGTGGGAACTATGGGATAGCTACGGAAGAGCTACCCACAATGCAACGCTTCAGAAATTGACGTTAGCCTCGGACCATGGACGCACAACGCCGAATTACTGTGCCTAGTGTGGCCGCATGAAATCGAATTTATAATATCAGTTTTATAAAACCGATTTTAGCTAATTTGATATTATCCCGTAGTGTAGACGTGGCCTCAATGTAGGCAGACCTCTGTTCCTTCGTGGAGCCCTATTTGGTTTTGGTGGGACCGTGTGGGTAAAGGTGTCCACCAACCACAGTAATTTGTAAGATAGGGGCCTTAGCTTGCATTTTTCATTTTAACTTGGCAGTTCATCTGTAAGATATTTGAGTGAACGTTCATAAACAATACCTATAGTACAAGGGATCTAAGGGGACAGTTATGCCCTTATTTCATGTGTATCAGGTCATAATAGCTATAGTCTCACAGTGGTTTCATTTTAGTCCTTAAAACAAACCTGTTGAAGTCTTAAGAACTGCACCTTACCAAATACAGTTGACTGTGTGTTAAACCACACAACATACCTCTTTCTAAACACAAAAACCTACATTTAAATTAACATTCTTCAGGTTTTAAAATCAAGCACTCAAAAGATAGGAAATGCCTGAATTAAAGTTTCCTATGTAACCATAATTCAGCCCCTTTGTGTGTATATGTTATGATATAGTCTTTAATTACATCACCATGGATTATTTTTTTCACAGAACCCCTGCTTCACTCAGTGCACAGGATAGACCTGCTTTGGGGATGAATCAGGGTTGTCTCATGAAAGAGACTATTGTCTGTAGTTTGTCAAAGTTATAAACTGAAAATAGATTCTTATAATGGGACATACTTTGGACAACCTTAATAATAGATTGTGCTACCAACCCCTCCTATGATAAAGGACACCTTCTTACTCAGATTATACAGACCATAGTGGGAGAGGTTGTGAACAGCATATATAAAGAGAGTTGTTGGGTTTTTTTGCTTTTAGGAAACACTTTCTGGTTTCTGCACATACTGAAAGATTTATAGATCCATTACGGCAAATAGGTTTGTGTTTGTGAAGCATGTCGGCTGTTGGGAAGGAGGAGCCTGTTGAACTTTCAGAGGTTAAGTATGTCAGCCCAGCTGTGGGGTCTCATGACAAGATGTAAATATTACACTGGTCTATAGCCGTGTTACAGAGATTAGATTGCTTTAGCTTCACTAACTTTTGCCATGGAGCTTTCTCAATGGTGTTTTGTCAGGAGCCAGCCTGCAGCAGATCCAGTCTTGTAGCAAGCCAATGAGTGAAGCTGTCTGACTGTGCCACCTAATTGGCTGCTGGAGTCTACAGGCTGATACTTAAGCTCAGTAGCAGCAGCAGGCCAGTGGCTGCTCAACACATTCCTTGCCTGCAGCTGCACTTGGTCCTGTACCTGCTTCCACTGCCTCTAGCCTTTCTCCTGTGCCCCAGCCCCAGCCTGTATATGCTCCTGCTCCAGCCCCAAGCTCCTTCCTGACCTCTGACTCCCAGCTCAGACGCTCAGCTCCACCTTCAAACTGAAACACCTTTGGTATAGGCTTTTCTCTTTGACTCCCAGCTACCACCTTTGGCTTCGCTTGGACCTGCCCCATCTGGATTCAGCTCTAACTGGTAGGCAGGACTGTTGATCCAAGTATTAGGCAGGACTGTCCACGATTCAGTCACTGATACATTTGCACATGCAGATATGGTGATTTAAAGTGATTCAAATTTACTGCATAGATGTAGCTCTCGCATTTATATTGTAAAATGCAATATTCTTTTAGTATCTCAGTGTATGTAGACTACATGAAAGAGGGAGATCAGAACTGTTTTATCCAAGCTTGTATAATCTGTCAGTCTGATCTTGGAAGATACTCAGCAGCTTTGCTCCTAGTAGAGTTAAGGGCACTCTGCACCTCACAGGATCAGATCCAGTGTTGCACACGATTACTTTACAATAATATGGCTTCTGGGAGCCATGTTGCATTGGACAGGCAGAAGACAAACACAGACTAGGATTTCACAAGACTGGGGTTCCCTTCTCCATGGATCCAGGGAATCTGGGATTCAGACAACATACTTTTATCCTACATGAACCCCCAAATTTCTCTCACTGAGGGGAAAAAGATTCTGTGAGGTGAACCTGACAAAGTGTTTTGGCCCCTCTGAACCTCTCATGGGTTTTCCATGTGAGGGAAAGATGCAGTTTGGCCCTTTATTTGACTGCTGGAGTGAGAATTTTCTCTCCTGCAGTGTGGAAAGACAAAAACTGACAAATTTTTACCCCTGCATATTGTGCTATAAATGAAGGAAGCTAATTGAATACCCAGGAGTTTGGATGAATGCTGAAAAGAAAGTGAAATCACTGTCCTGGTAACCTCAGCTAGATGGTCAAAAAGCAAAGGCATATGGTTTGTTGAGGAGAAATTCTTTCATAATCTGGAGAGTTATTCTCAGTGTTAGTAAGACATTTATAGGTAGTATATGACACACAGATTTTATCTGTTTGTCTAAATCTTTGTGAAGTGGGGGTTTCCCCCAGGGGTCAGTCACATACTTTTATGTTGTTTCTTTTCTTGAAAAAAATCAACCACTACATTTATATAAATTTCTTTCTTTACGTATTTGCTTTTTCTAAAAATAAAAAGTTCTTCATTGATGGACAAGCTCTTTATCATTGGATGAGCTTCCCAATGAAAGGAGAAAGTAGTTTTACCTCCATGAGGGGAAGAATACATCAGTTTGTGGCGGGAGAGGGGAGGAGAAGCCAAAGACGTGGAGCCTTTTCACAGAATATAGTAAAACCTATATTCCTCACCACTGTTAATGTCTCAAACATCCTGAGAAATTACGGTTGGTTAATAAGACTCGGTCAGAGGCAGGCAGCATTTTGGAAGTTTCTTTTAAAAAGAAGAGAGAGAATGAGAGAGATTCAGGCAGCTTGTATCACTGCTCAAATATATATACAGGGGCCAAATAGTGGATTTATTGGAGAACGGTGTCATAATCCCTTCATAATTACACTCAAATAGGCATTTTCCTTTCTCCTTTTCTAGTGAAGCAGAAGGATGGTCAAATCTCTACCGTGCCATTCAGCTTTTCTTTAGCAACAGCTTCACAGTAGAATTAGGGGAAGCAGAAATACCAACAAAACTTCTAGTTGAAAACATTTCACTACACATTCTTTGTTGATGGTATAGGTCCTGATTCAGCAAGATAGTTTAGAATGTGCCTAATTTTAGGTATGAGTGATCTCTGACTGACTTCAGTGACCTTGGGACCATACAGCATCCCTAATCCTTTTACTGTATATGAAACATCATCTAATCTAAGATGATACTGTAATAGGAATTTATATTTCAAAATTGTCACACCAAAGGCATTGATTTCCACTTCTCTTTCCTGTAGGTAATGGACATAGAACATTCCACAAATTACGTTTTCCTCAGTACTTTAAAACATAATACTTTTTAACAGACTTATTACCCTACTTCATTAGATAGGATATTTTATGAAGAGATGGGCCTGAGCTGCAAAGATCAGATCCAGATTTTGATTCAAACTTTCCCTAAATTGAGATCCAGATTTTTGGATGGGTCATTTACATGTATATCTGTGCTGCAGCTGGAAATGTGCCTCCTAGGGTGACCAGACAGCAAGTATGAAAAATCAGGATGGGGGGGTAATAAGAGCCTATAGAAGAAAAAGACCCCAAAATCAGGACTGTCCCTGTAAATTGGGACATCTGGTCACCCTACCACTGCCTCCCAGCCTGAGCAGACAGGCTGTTTTGCTAACACGCTAAAAATAGTGTGAGTGTAGCAGCACCAGCAGATGCTCAGGTTAGCATCCTAGCTCACGCTCACCCAGTCCCCTGGGTCTGAGTTCAGGTGGCTAGCCTGAGCCTCTACCAGTGCCAGAAAGGCCACTCTTCTATTTTTAGTGCCCTAGCTCAAGCCAAGCTACTGCGAGTCTGTCTCCTTGGGCAGGGAGCCTTGTTCCCAGCTGCAATGTAGACATATCCTATAAGGGTAGATGACAGCTGCAAAATGCAGACCCAGATCCCAGCTTCCCCAAAAGTTCAGGGACTTCCAGCTGCAACTTCCTGGAATTGTGCTCATTCCTAATTTGATGATAATACATATTGAATTACTTTCATGAATACAGGCAGAGCACTGAGAATTAGATTTATATCCCAGAGGGATTCTTTGTTTTTAAATCTTAAATTTCCCAACAGAATTTACCTACATACACAATGCACTCAGGATAATGCTGTAATCTCTGGATCTGTCTGTCGTAGCTGATTATTGTTGAATTTACTATAAATTGAAAAAGGAAGATGACAGCGGAGGGCAAAATGCTGCCTATTATAATATATACCAGAAAACTATCTGATGATGAAAAATAAAATGTACTTGGGGACCAGATTTCATAAAGATAAGGCAATGACCATTAATAAATGAAACTATGCTTAGATAGATGCTGGCATTTAGTCTGAGCAGTGAAATGTGGAGATTTTGATGACTCTTTTTCATGTAGAAAGAAGTCCTCTATCAGCTAATCAAAGCCTGTGATATCAACATTCTGCCTGCTCTCTGAGCAGGAAAAATGGAAGCTCATTCTCAATTGTGTAGCCTTTTTTCCTTTTTAACTTCTAGTTCAGAAAGTCTGTTTAAAGTTTGCTCCTTACCTTGGCTGTCAAAGTCAGAAAGCCTCTGTGACTGGCAGGAATCTTTAGAAAGTCAAGGTCTCAAAGCTCATTTGTTCCCTTAGGAGAGATTTGCAGGGCTTTACTAGCATTCCCCTCCCTCCATCTTTTGTGGTATCCTGGGGTACAAATGATCTCACTGAGTGATTTAGGACTTTGCATCCCTGTGGGTTGTCAATCTGTCTGGCCTTAGCAGTACTGGCCATTTTACCCAAATAGTCCGTCAATTACCTAATTGCTATGTTGTTCTATGTGGCCAGCAAACTGGTTGCAAGTAAAACAGAGTTTTATCCAAAGCCCTAAATGTGGCAGTCTCCACTTCACTGTTATTTTTTTTATCCTAATGCATTCCTATCCCTGAAAGTCTCACTTACATGTACCCATGTGACACATGAAAGACCACAGTCTGCACATTGGGGACCATGGTGTCACTGCAAGATGAGTTTGTTCAGCCCTCTGGAGAATCAGCCAGCTACTTAAGGTGTTTAATATAGATTTAGTTGTCTCACTTTAGGCATCTCAGTCTTAAATTTTGGCTCACAGTGTTTAGATTAAGTAAATATATTTGTAAGCCGGAGTGATTTTTATGTCCTAGTAATTACCACGAGATGGAAGTTGAGTCTGAATTCCTACCATTTGTTTTACTGAGGTCCTGATCTTAAACTTCAGTGAGCATTCTGGGTGTGCAATACAAGGTCGATCCTTAAAGAATTTGTTCATAGTAAAAATGTAGCAGTTCTGATGAGCAAAAGGATTTATGAAGATTTGTCAAGATGTAGATTTGTCTACTGATCATCACCTTTCAGCAGTGTGTGTGGGGTCCATTCTAGGCACCATTTGCAGGCAGAGAACCTGTGTGATTTCTCAACTTGAAGATAAAATGAAATTGTCGTCTTCTGCCAGGACAGAAAGAAATAGTTGATTTATTTCATTACAATATATTAATTTTTGCATATACACTCTTGACATCCCAGTATTTGAGTATCATGTATAACAGAGATCAGAAGTAATGTTTAATATGTTATAGGCCAAAATCTGCTCTCATCTATGCTTGAAGAAGTCCACTGAAGTCATGGTCACGCGTAAATAAGAGCTGCAGGATCTGACCCATAGATGTTGGTTTAAAAAGCAATGCTGCAACTTAAAAGTACTTTTCAAAGGGAATGCATTTGTTCACTGTTGTGTCAAATGAGTTTTAATAGCTTAAAAAAACGTAACTTCGAGAAGCAAAAGGTGTGTTTTTTACTCTTCTGATAACACACACACAGGAATAAAAATGCAAGTAGCTACCCATTATTCCATGCATATTACTCAAGACGTGAAATATATTAACACTTTATGCAGTTAATTGTGAGAACTCAACAAATTTTTACCTGTGTTTAAGTAATTGCTTTTAATATATTTATACTTCAGGACGAGCATAAAATACATTTAAACCATTTTTTGTTGTGTTGCAGCGTGGAAGGACTGGTTTATCCTCAATATTCTGATTCCCTTTCATTCATTTTCTCTCTCTCTCACCCCCAATGTAGGCTCTGCCACAGACACAAATCCCTCCACTGTGTTATCCTGTTCTGACTACATCTCCTGCCCTGAAGATCATACCAGCATCATCCACTTTGATAAGGATGAGAGAGAGAGAACCTGTCACATCATCATTATTGATGATTCCTTGTATGAGGAAGATGAGACCTTCAGTGTCACACTGAACATGCCGACTGGTGGGCAAATCGGTGCTAAATTTTCTAGCACCAAAGTGGTAATCCTGGCTAGCACAGAGAATGGTGAGTAGGCAGAAGTAGTTTTGTTCTGTAGGATTTTCCCTTGTAGATCTTATTGTGCTAGGTGCCTTTTTTTTCCACCATATTTTTCCATCACACAGAGCTAAGATTAAACAATTTTATGATACAAGGGCATAGACCTAGGAGTAACTGCTTGTTCTATTGAAATGTAGGTTTAGGATCAAATGGTTATCTGAATCATAGATCTGGGTTTACACTAGCTATTTTCTTACTGAAGTAAAGAGTCCAGGATTACGCTGAATTTTATTCCTTGTCTAGGAGTAGTCTTGCAATTTTATTAGCCAAGGATTGATCTATCAGATTAGACTGGCTATTGTATCACTGAGGTACAAGTCTATGCTCATTTTGAATATTTTGCACAGATGTAGGGTTAGTCTAGTTTTTGGAATGCAATCCATATCTAGCATTAGACTTTTTTCTCTGAAGTACCATGCCCTGGATAGAATTTTTACTGTATATTGTTAGGTGAAGTTGAAGATTAGAAGTAGATAGTAGGCAGCTGGAATGGCTCGTTTATTTTATGACACACTGTACCCTGATATGTTTAGTTTAATCACTTTATTGGGAAGATATGGATGTTGTGTGTTTTTATGAGATGGTAAGAAAGAAAGAAAAAGAATTTGGTTCAGGATTTGGTAATACGATACAAAGACAGCAAAGGACGAGCTATGTATTATAGCTACATATTTTATCGGATGTATTTCAATACTAATCTTCACTATCCATGCTAATCCAGTCCTTTTTTGATCAGAATCTAATTGTGCTGTTTTAGGCAGAGGTTTTATAAGGACAGTCTTTATGGTTTAGGCTTTGACTATAAAACAGTTTTTCACTTGTGATAGAAACAGGATTTTAACCTTGATCTTTAGAGGCAACAGGCTAGTGTACTAACTAACCACATCCCTGTGCATGATCAAACCCAAAGAATTAGGTTTTTGGGTTTTTTTTAAAAAAGATTTCTTTCCAGAGGATTCCTGAAATTAAAGAAACAAAGTGTTGGGTTTTATTTCTTGTGTCTGTTGCTTTACACTTCTCAAAATGCTTAATGGAACAGGTTTGGGTTATCGAATAGTCCATTATCAAATGTGTCAGCACTAAGAGGGATATTTGATCACTAGAGCCTTGAACTAAGGGGCTGATCGACATAAGAATTTCTAGAGCTTCAACATGTCAGTGACAGTCACAGAGCCACACAGGGTATGCAACCTAAGCTTTCTCCTTGCAACAAAAAGAAAGTGAATTCAGATGTTAGCAGTAAAAATTATAAGTGTTTGTAGAAAAGTTTTATTACCGCATTTAGTGCTATTTAAATATTTACATGGCACCTTTAACAAACTAAACAATGTCTTACAGAAAATCTTTTCTAACAGTAAAGATGGTGTAGCTGAGGTAAATGTCAGCCATTCAAACACCAGTGCAATAGTTTGAGGAAGTATTCCCTTTCTGTAAGTCTAGTACTGGGACTAGAGAAAAGGTTTAGAGATGGTGTTCAGACACATATCCATGTTAGGTTTAGCGTGGGTACAAGACAGCACTAGTATCTTGCAAGTAGCTCCACTGAGATTTCTGCCCAGTCTCAAAAATCTTATGAGATCACCAGATTCCATGATATTTTTCCCCATCTTGAACCAAAATCTTGTGGAATTTTTGGCTGCTTCCAAACATTGGCCCCTTCAGGTTTTAGTTCTGACATGGAACCAACATCACAGGAGCTGATTCATATCCTGTCATGCACTCCTTCAGATTCTGAAGGGTTTCAGAGCTGAGGTTCTAGTTTTGACGCATCTTTGCTTGGAATACAAATGTATTTTGCATGTTATAATGGAGTGAATGTTAGAGCTTGAAATGAATTTGAATGGAGTTAAGAGGCATATATGAAGTGGTTCCTTGAAATGAAGAGTTTTATAACGAGAGAGACCTGTAATTGTTTGTAGAAATATTATTTCAATAAACTAGACTTTTCTGTCACTTCTCCTAGGCTTCAATCCTGCAACAGCATGTGCAGGTGAAGTCAGTGGGACTCTACAGAGATGCAGGGCTCTGCCTGCCAGTGTTGTTGCAGGATCGGAGCCTTCATTATGCTACTTTGTACCTGTATTAACATCTTATATGTGTTATAAATACCTAGAGAGAGCTCATAATTAGGTCTTGGGACTCATGTGAAACCTCCATGGGCATCAGTTTGATATAACTCAACAGATGAAAAGGTTTAAAGGATAAGGATATCTAAAGCTAATTAGTACTTCACATACCAGTAACATCACAGGTAGCATTTAAGGAAAGGAAACTGTTTGTTCAAATATTAAAGAAGTAGCAGAAACAGGTAGTCAAGACAAAATGCCAGTCCCTTGATCTAGGTTCTCAACATACAAGTAGACAATGAGGTTTTGTAACAGGCCCTTGATCATATCCTAGTAAACTCTAGGTTCTGTATCTTTTTCATACTGTGTGGGACCATGCTGTCTAACTATGTGTAACCAAACAAAGGAACCAGTTGTTCAATAATGAGCTTTGAAGAATGAGGTGCAAACAATTTATAATTTTATAAGTAAGCAGAAAACTTCATCAGCTCTTTGGTAGTGCCTGAGTAGCATCACATATAGAACAGGTTTCAGGACCATAACTTTGTTTTTTCAGTAGTTAAGGGAATGCCAGGTTGTTTGCCCTGAGCAAACACTTTTATAGGCCTTTTTGAAAACTAAGATATGGATTTTGAATGAATGGTTTGTTTATGGCAATTCATGCCCATCAGTACAGGTTATTAGTTCGCTTAGAAGCCATTCTACTTTATGTAACTAAGTGGTTAGTAATTAAACTGATAGTTTCTTTATTGGCAGGAACGGAAATGGATAGGAAAGAAGAGGATAAAAAAACTTGAATGACCTCCTTTGTTAGAGTTGCTTTCTTTCTTTATCCACTGCATTTCAAGATAAACTACTTTGGCTGGGATCTCTTTACTCCCTTTGACTTAACATCAGCTGTTTAAAATCCAAATACGTTTATCTTTGAAAATTCTCCCCAGGCATGTTTAGGGGACATATGCAAAGAATTTTCTTTTAAAAAATCATGGTCATTAAAACTAGGGAGTCTCTTTGATCAGGTCATTGGGGACAAACAAGAAAGGTAGAGTTTCATCCTATTCCCCCATAAGAATTAACATAACCTTCCTTGGTAAATGGGGAATGCGCCATTACAGGGATTATATGGCAAGGCCATACAAACTAAATCCTGGAGAAAAATGCTATCCTGTCTATTTCTTGGTTTAGGTCTGTGTGATCCCAGAGTCAAATGGCTTGTTGTAGAGTTTTAAGACCAACATACTTTCTTGATTCTTCTGTTTAGAGTTATCTGTAAACTAAAATCAGTGTAACAAACCACTGCCTCTTACTCATACAGATTCCACAGTCATCCCCGGGGATCAGTCTAGCAATTTTGGTACCAAATCACAGGGCCTTGTTAACTGTACTAAAGTACTACTGTTGCTTTCTGTGGACAGCCACTAGATGGCGACATCACATGCAGTGAACCAGGCAAACTGCTCTACATTGTGTTTTCTTGTAAGGACCCGCACCCATATCAAGGAGAATCTCCAGGTTTCTATTGCTGACAGATTTATGACCCATTTGTGCCATCAGAGCAGTGCAAAAAGGCCAAAATCTGGCCCTGTAGCTCTAAGGTAGAACCATAGCATACTTTATTGTAAGGAAACACAGTAGATCATAACTCCCATGGGATTGAGCACTATGGTCTGTAGGTGCTGTTTGCCATCCTGATCTGAGCTGAGAGTTTGTGGCTTCAGTACACTGGCAATGAATGAATGCTAATATGGCAGAACAGCTTAGGCTCATTGCTCTCCCCAGTTCCAATGCTGTGCGGTGTTCCCTTTCTTTGTCTTCATAATCAGTGTCACTGAAAGCTTTGGCTCAGCAGTAATTTCCCCAGGCCAGAATTAGCTATGTGTTATGGTAATTTAACTAACCAGATTTTGCAGGATTTGTAAGTACCACTGGTGTAACATGGGATCTGATTTGCAAGGGCTTTCTCACGAACCATAGGGAAGTGTGTTCCCTCCATAAAACCATTTTCTTCCATAGGATTGCTCTGGATTACCTCAGTGTCACTGAGATTGTAATCTAGATCATGAATGGGCAGCTTGAAGGTACCATAGCAACACTGCTAGGTGAGGCCTGGCCAGAACCTGATTGTTTGGGAGCGAAGAGCCAATCAGCCAGTGGGGAGGCAATCACTGGACTTGGGTGCTGTGAAGCAGAGTTGGAGCCAGTATTGATGGAAAGCAGAGCCAAGCCAAGCAGTATGACTCAGCAGCAGCTGTACTAAAAGACCTCCCTCAGTGCCTTGGCTCAATCTTAAAATGAATAAATACATAAATTCTAGGGGCAACCCTACCAGCAGGCCAAATAAAATGATCTGGTGGAGTAGATTTGTTACTGGTTTGGTTTGGCTTCACAGTTATAATTTTACAAAAAGCATGTGGATTTAACTCAGTTGGGAATCTAGCTCCCTGTTATCTGTTATCAAGACAGACAGGGCCGGTGCAACCATTTAGGCGGACTAGGCGGTTGCCTAGGGCGCCAAGATTTGGGGGCGCCAAAAAGCAGCGCCCCCCCCCAATTTTTTTTAAGTGGTTAAGCGGCCGCTGCTGCTGGGATCGAGCGGGCAGCCCAGGGTGTCCCCTGGGTCAGTGCGCCGCCACGGCAGCCAGCAGCCCAGGGTTTATAGGGGGCAGGTTCTATATGTTTGCGGTGCTCGAGCACCAGCAATATTCAGGGCCGGGGGCCCTGCTCCAGCAATATTTGGAGCTGGGTCTCTCCCCTGGCCCTGCCTGGATCGGGCCCCGGCCCCCGCAGGTCTCCTCCCCCCACGCCCCGCCACGTCAGTGCCTCACAGAAAGCAGCGCAGCGTCTCTCCCCTGCCTACTTCTGTTGCTGGAGTAGAGCGGCTCCCGGCAGAACTGCTGTCTGCTGCCCCAGGGTCGTAGTGCCCCCCATCTCCTACTGGCAGGGCAGGCTGCCCTTACCCTGTGCTTCTGCCCTCACCCTGAGCCTGTCCAACACCCCAAACCCCTCAGCCCCCCACACCCTAATCCTCTGACATGCAAGACCCTGAGCCCCCCACATCATTGAATCCCTCATCCTCAGCCCCAATCGTCATCCCCTGCATCCCTAATGGCTCTTCCCCAGCCCTGAGCACCCCCGCATCATGAACCCTTCTCTCAGCCCAACCTCAGCCCCTCTCCCCTGCACCCTAATGTTCTTCCCCCAGCCTAGCCCCCCTGCAGCATAGAACCCCTCATCTCAGTCCCACCCTCATTCTCCCTGCACCTAATCCCTGTCTCAGCCCTGAGCACCCACATCAATGAACCCCTCATCCTCAGCCCCCAGCCCTCATCCCACACCCCAGCCCTCTGCCCTAGCCCTGAGCCCAATCCTGCTTCATGATCCCTCATCCTCAGCCCCAACCTCATCCCCCTGCCTCCCTTCCTATCCCAAACTCCTCCCAGAGCATGCACTCCCTCCCGAGCGTTGCACCACCTCCCTTTCCACAACACTCCTTTCCACCCCCAAACTCCTTCCCAGAGCCTGGCACCCTCACCCGTTTCCCAAACCCCACCCCCAGCCTGCACCCAAACTTCCATCCAAAGGCTGCACCCCTTCAGCTCCCTCCTGCACCCCTCACCCCCTCCTGCACACTCACCTCCTGCCAACAAGCCCAGAAGCCTGCACCAGCACGCCAAACTCCATCCCAAAGCCTGCACCCCTCCTGCACCCTAATCCCCAGCTCAGGACCTGTAACCCAGAGTCCCAACCCCTCGCACCGCAGAGCCTTTAGGAACGTGGGGTGGAGTTGGGGGGCAGGTTCTGGGCACCACCAAAATTTCTAACAAACTGCCACATCATGCCTGGGTCAGCGTGCCACCGGGCCGCCCAGGGGTTCCACTGTGGCAGTGCTGGCTTCACTTCTCCCACCTCCCAGGCTTGCGGCACCAATCAGCTGTTTGGCACCGCAAGCCTGGGAGGAGAATTAGAGCAGGACAGCGTGCTAGGGGAGGACGCGGAGCAGAGGTGAGTTGGGGTGGGGAGGTACCACAGGACTCCTCGGGCCAGGGGGTGGGGAGCTTCCGCGGGGGCGGGGGGCACACTTCAGGGCGAGGAGCTGCTGCAGGGTTGGGGGGCGGGCGCAAGGTGGAAGTTTCGCCTAGGGCACGAAACTTCCTTGCACCGGCCCTGAAGACAGATGAAAGGATATGTTAGATAGGCTACTGTTCCTCTCCAGTTATTTTTAAGATCAACAGTATAGAGGGTACTGGCAGTATGTTTAGGTCAACATAGTGAGAGATGATTATGTTTCAGAGACAAGTGCTTAAAGCCCTGTAATAATTGAGGCATGACAAGTGTCGTGTTCCTTAAGGTCATGTCTGTTTCATAGTCTACTGACTATGTATGTCTGCTACTTCTAGGAGAACAAGTGTATCTAGATTAAAAGACATTCGCAAACTGACATCATACTGATAATGCTATAAATTCCAAGTCTGTTCTAAGGACACACAGTATGTACATGAACACAAGGAACTATTCTCTTGAGACATACTGTGATTGCATGAAAAACAAATTCATTTGAATTATGAGAAGTACATAGTTACTTGTCCTTTAGAAACTTACAGTAATCACAAATATTAGAAATTAAGAACAGTATTTTAATACGTATTTTTGTTTTTCATTGTTGTTAGACTTAGGCTCAGAAGTCCCAATCTAGATCATTTTCTAATTGCAGTAGGCACTTCACATGTATGAGCCGGTCCCAAAAAGCTTACAATTCTATTTAAGACAAGGTTTTACAATGGAGATGACAAGCAGTAGAAAGCATCAGGAGAGGAAGAACAATGCAGTGAACAGGTCATCAAATTTTCATTGTCCTGTTTCCAAACTATAGGCTCATTTTCAATGGAAGCAGTGTTGATCCCTTAAGTTGTAATGAGTTTGTAGTACGTGTATTTGTAGACACAACATGTGCATTAAAAAAAGAAAATGCTATTCTTCTCTTAGTTAAGGAGCCTGACCAGTGGTGCAAGTAGGGTGGCATAGTACGCCATACTGGTAAGATACAAGTAGGGTGGTACGGTGTACCAAAAAGACACAGGAGGAGCCAGCCCCCAGCCTTCCACCAGCTGCCTCTCCTGAGTCATCATTCCTGGGGTCTGTACAGCATAAGTCTCTGGTGCAGTGGGAGGAGGACTGAGCCTCCCCACCAAGGTAGCATGGGATGGATATGGATCATGGGGAGGGGACTGGGAGAGCACTGGGGGCCCAGGCTGGGCGTGGGGTGGGGAGGAGTGGTGTTGGTGGGTCACATGGGGAGGTCATGTGTCCCTCCCATGAGTGCAGTGTACAGGCAAGAAATGATTTCTACTTGCACCACCGAGCCTGACATTTGAAGGCTTAGCTCGAGGCAGTTATCTTGGACTGCAAGAAAGTTAAATTGCTTGATCTCTTGAAATTTTAAAGGAATTTATCATTCATATTTCAAAACCTGTTAAGCCACTTGTGAGAAAATGGACATATGGTATTTGAAAGCCAGTTTCTATGTCAATAGAGCAAATGAACCAGGCTAATTTCGAAGAAGTCCAGTATCTGGGGCAATCTCTTTTTTGGTGGGGAGGAAGAGAAGAGAAGAGAAATTGCAGAGCTTATTAGCTGTCCTTCTAGGGACTATAATACATTGCACAATGACAAGTGTACTTTGTGAACAAGATCTGTAAAATCACAGTTTCTATAAAATTGCTCTCCCCAAGCAATTAGAATGATTATGATAAACTATTTATATTGAGCTTTTGAAAAAAAAAGTTTATTCCCTGTCCATTCAGAGTCAATGGGTCAGATTCTGATTTCAGTTACACTGATGTAAATCAGGAATTTCTCCATTGACTTTCGTAGACTTAATCTTTTTATGCTCTACACTGTTAAATAACCTCTTTTTTTGGTGTATAGTGCACTATTAGTCACTGGTTAATCTGATAGATGTGCCAGGAAGGAGCACCCAAATATTTAGATATCTGGAATCCTATTCTTCCCCTTCAGGATATGAATAATTCCCCAGGACTTCAGTAGGAGTAACTCGTATTCTGTGGGAGGAGAATAGGGCACCTTGAAGTCATTTACTTTATCATCAAACTCTCATCTACTTTCTAGAGCAATGTCAGAACATCTTGGAGGTTCCTGAGACCTTTGGTGGGGGGGGGGGGTAATTTTTTTCTTTTGGTGACGGAGGTGGGGTTTCTAATGGAGTAGTAATTAATGTCACCACGGTGCCTGAAATGTGATCCAGCAGCGCGCCAAAAACTTCTGTTTTGAATGCTACATAAGTCTGCACATTTCTGAAGGAAAAAGGGAAGTGATTACTGCCTTTACTGTTGTAAACCAAAGCCCCTGGTTTCATATTGAAATCTCTTCTTGGATTTCTCCATCCCAAAATGTCTGTATTTTGTCAGTCTTGCTACTACACAGACTGTTGAGGAAGAACTTATTTTTGTCTATTTAAATCTAATCTGTCAAAAGGCTGGAAATAAATATGCATAAAGCCTCAGTTGGAACACTTGTACCTTCCTTAATAATGCCTGCTAGGTTCCTTGTCTCCTCTACAACAACAGAGAGTCCCTTGTGATGATTAGGTTTTACTCAGTTAGTAAAGTAACACAAGAGTTCACAGTTCAGTGACTTGACACAATTCCCGCATGTACCTAACGAATGCTGACAGCTTGGATGGCAAATGTTTGGACGTAGCAAGATGGCTATTCGATTTTTGTATGTATGCATGTGTGTGTGTGTATGAAGTAGATAATGCCTGTGGGAAGGATTAATTGAAAGATGCTGCTCTCATTCTCGAAAGACACAGCTATATTCTTTTCCTGGCTCTGCCACTGACCCCCTGTGCAGAGTTGGATAAGTCACTTATACCCAAATTTTCAAAAGTGGTTACTAGTTTGAAGTGCCTCCATTTTTGGGTGCCCAACATAATTGACTAGGACCTAGGACCTGATTTTCAAAGGTGCTAAGCACCCACAGCTAAAGTCATGGGGCTCTGTGCAGGCTCGGCACCTCTGAAAATCAGGCCCTAGTTATCTCCAACTGGGCACCGAAAACCAAGCCATCTTGCATTACTGGCCATTTATGGGAATTTGAGCATTAGCCCTGTCATAAATAGATAGGTAAGGTAAGGGTTAAGTTTCTTTTACCTGGAAAGGGTAACCAAACACCTGACCAGAGGACCAATCAGAGAATTGGATTGTTTAAAGTCAGGGGCGGGAATTTGTATACTCGGGGTCTTTTTTTTGTTTTCTCGGCTGTGAGTAAACAAGGTTTCCTCCTAACTCCTTCTTATTTCACATATTATACCAAAAGTCTGTGAGTACAAAGGAACCCCCAAAGCAAGTCGGCTATGAGGAGCTTTGGGTTGTACGAATAGATGTGGATGGCTGTGTCTTTTGTTGTTTTCTCGGCTGTGAGTTAACAAGCTTCCTCCTAACTGCATCTTATCTCCAAGTGTCTCCTACACATCTGTGAGTACAAAGGAACCCCAAGCAATTCGGCTATGAGGAGCTTTGGGTTGTATTTACATGTATGTGGATTGGTTGGACTGGTTTAATTGGGCTATCTTTTAAATCAGACTGTTTCTTCATATTTTCTTATAAGCAAGAGCCTGTATTGAGTTTCTTAATGCAAGATTATTGTTTTATATTTTCTTTCTTTTTTTATATAAACTTTTCTTTTAAAACGTGTGGAAGTTTCTTTTCCTAGGGAGGCAAAGGGAAGGGAAAAGCCAGGCTGTGGGCTATTTTCCTATTGCTTTCAGGGAAAGAGCAGGCTACGGGGAAAGAGAAAAAGAATCACCTCTGTATCAGGTATCTGTCTCCCTCACGGGAAGGCAGGCACGGGAAAGGCAAAGCCAAGCTGTTGGTATTTTGCATCTCAATTGTCCTGAGGGCAGAGAACGCTTATCTCTTGGGAAGCAGAGAAACCGGTTTCTTGATACTTGCAGGCTAGACCAAGAGGCAAGCCTGGGAAGGAGGGGGGAAGGGGTTTTCTCCCCTGCTTTTAGCATCCAAGGGATTTGGAATCTGGGTGTCCCCCCAAGGGAGGGTTGGGGACACCAGAGAGAGGAAAGGGGGGATCAGGCCCCATCAATTCCTGATCTGGTGGCAGCGAGAATATCCAAGCTGGTAGTGAGCTTGGGGGAGTTTCAGGTAAGCCCCCAGATTTTGGACGCAAAAGTCCAGGTTTGGGACAGGACCAGATTGTGGATGCTAAAGTCCAGGCCTGGGACTGGGAGGCTAGATTACCACAAGCCCCTCTGTGCCTCAGTTTCCCCAATGATTCAGTGGGGATAATGGCACTTACGCAGCTTTCCTCTGAAAGGTCCTGTAGAAGTGCAAAGTATTAAACTGGCATCTAAAGTGGTTACCATTAAAAAGGTGCCGGTTTCAGTGTGAAAACAGATCGTATTACCTTGATCTTACAGGTGTTACCTCTTCTAGGCATTACTACATACCAATAATAATATGTAGCATGGGAAAAACTTGTCAAGCTGTAGTAACCCTATTTTCAGATAATACATGTCATAATATAAAGACAGCTATTGTTTAAATGACAGAAGTAGCTGAAGCTGTGAACAGAGGCTAGAAGACACTGTACGATGTGTTATGCCTTCCTATAGTGCAAAGTACCCCCAGTGCAGGCTTCATGCTTTTTGGCTGGGACTCAGAGGACGTTGCTTACCTCCACAAGTCACCCTGATTTGCTAAAGGCTGCTAAATTACTGCTAGTTTGAAACAGTCTTGTGATGTATCAGAGGGGTAGCCATGTTAGTCTGGATCTGTAAAAGCAGCAAGGAGTCCTGTGGCACGTTATAGACTAACAGACGTTTTGGAGCGTGAGCTTTTGTGGGTGAATACCACTTCGTCGGATGCATGTGATGTTTAATCTCTTACTCTAAACAACAGGATGACTGCTTAAGCCCATTTTAACTTTGACCTTTTCCCTGATCTGGATTCATCCCCTCCCCATTAAAAATTAAGGCCAGTTTGTCTCATTGGCAGCGGGGTGAGGATCGCAGGAGTGAGAGAAGAAAGATTACATTTTAAACTATGTCCATGTCAAAATTTTGCTTTGATAGTAATTAAAAACAGATTTTTTTAATATCTGAAGTTCCATTTGCCCCCCCCCCCCCACTCTACCCTTCAATACACATATCCCTTTGACTTGGTATTTTTGGGGATTTTTTTTTTTAAATTGCTTTATAGTAAGTTTCAGATATGTTTCTACTTTATTTTAGTTAAAAGAAAAGATACTGTGAGGGTCACCCCCACAGATTCACATCTTTGTTGGCTACATATAGTACAGTTTTTGGAACTGGTGTGAAGCTAAACTGCTAGAGTGAATACTGAGGTTCTTAAACTGAACTGTCCTAGTCACAGAGGGGAAAATCAGAAACCTTCAGGAAATGTAATACTTTCTCACTCTTAAAAGCACATTTTCAAAGCATGCCCTCCACTTGTGAGGACAAAAATGCACATACATGCCTCTGCACACACTCTAACACCAGCACGCACATGTTCAATTATTTAATACCTGTGTGCTCACAAGTGTTGGAATTTATACTTGCAAATTCCATTGGTGTCAATGGGCTTTGCAGGTGCAGTTTCTGACACTTGTTTCCATGCAGGTATTAAGAACATTGAAAGTGGGCGTACAGGTGGTAGAAGGTGACCAGCTGTGTGTGTCTGCAGAGTGCAAGTACATGTCCCCATATTTACACGTGCACAAATGAGGGTCTTCGGAAAAGGCTCTTTGGAAAATTTACCGTCTCCATTCTGTTCCCCTCTTTCTTTCTCCCTGTGTTTAGAACCTGCTTTATACTTTGGTGACACTGAATATTGGGTGGATGAAAGTGCGGGTTACGTTGGAAGTTCTTGTCTGGAGAACTGGAACAGATCTCTCCAAACCGGCCTCTGTCACTGCACGTTCCAGGAAAACGGAGCCAGTATCAGCAGAGGGTGAGTTGCTTTCAAATAAAAAATGTTGTTCAGATTGTTCTCTGATCTGTACTCACATGGGGTGCTATCAAGGTTTATTCTTGATACTCCTCTGATTCAGTGTGCATGTGTGAGGCTATTGGCAGGGCTATTGAAGTGTGGAATCTGGTGTTTTCAGCAGGCAGATGATACCCAGTTTTATGTGTGACTCAGACGTGCAGATGATTTCATTCACCAACATCTGGTAGAGTCTGGGGCATGAATGTTAATAAGATGATTATAGCTCAGTCCACACAAGACTGAAGGATGAAGATGAGGATAGGCTGGGAGAAGCAACTAGAACAGATGGCACGGACAATACTGTCCCCTTTGTGTATGTTCCTCTGACACTGGTCACCTGAGTTTGCAACTTAGGGATGTTGTTAGGCCTCCAGTTGCTTTAGATGATCATAAGATACAGTGGCCAGGATAGCTTTATTCCTGCTGCTTTTAGTAAAGAGTTTATAACATTAAGGTCAGAAGGAACCATTATGATCATCTAGTCTGACCTCCTGCACAATGCAGGCCACAGAATCTCACCCATCCACTTCTATAACAAACCCCTAACCTTGTAATAAGATTACTGCAATGAGCTCTGCATGGGGCAGAATGGCAATGTCCACTCCTTACCTGCTGTATTTCACCCGGATCACATGTCACCAGTGCGCTGTGGTCTGTGCTGGCTGCCTGTTGGTTCATGAGTAGAATTCAAGGTGTAATTATTTTTTTTAACCTATAAAGCCCTCACTGGGTTGGAGTCGGTCTACCTTAGAGACTACCTCTTTTCTCATTTAATATTGCCACAGCTGCAGAGAACAGAGGGTATACAAGCTGGATTTCCCTCAGTTATTAGAGAGGAAACTGCTGGCACTGCATTTTCCATGAGAGCCTTGGGACCGTCCCTTCCTCACTTTGTTCCAAAGTAGACCAGACCTGTTGACGGCATCTGCAAAATAGCTCATCTCTCGGCTAGGTTGTAAAGACTATCTCTTTGAGGGATTTTGGGAGCATTTGGGTAGGATGGAGTTTTGCTGGGATGATGTTTGTTTGAATTTAATTAAGCAGCCAGTAACACAAAGAGCAGTTGTGGTAACTGCTGGGTATTGGGAAGCAAACAGCAAACAGGATCATTCATTCCTCCTGATGGGTGATATGCTGGCAAAAGACAAATAATGCTTCAGTGACCTTCCCGTTAATCAAGTTGAAAGCGGTCTGTTCTTTTTTTTAATAAGTGTGTGATAAATGGTCAGTGCTGCTGCCAAAATAACAAGTAATAAAGGGCTTTAATGTGTACAAGTGTCATTTAATTAAATAACTTATGATATTCGTACACGGAAATAGGAGAAATGAAGGTTTGGATGGAACTACTGTAACAGCGCTGCAAAAATACCCCCCTGAGCGCAGCAAGTTGCAGCACTGTAAAGTGCCAGTGTAAACAGTGCCCCAGCACTGGGAGCTGCATTCCCAGCACTGGGAGCTACGCCCCTCAAGGTGGGTTTTTTATTTTTTAACAGTGCTGGGAGAGAGCTCTCTCAGCACTGCGCCGCAGCCACACAGGGCATGTTAAAGTGCTGCCACGTTGCCAGTGTAGACTAGCCCTAAGTCAGGAAAGTAATTAGACAACCACACATGGCGTGTGGTAAATATTAAGGCTCATTGTTAGTTCAGGAAGAAATGGAAGCTTTTATTGATATTGGATTCCTGTAGGGTTCTCTGCTGGCTACAAAGCAATTTAATAATATTGCATTCAGGATGTTACATGTCTGATTTGAGGAGGCACTTCAGTTATAACCCCTTATTTTCAGGCATTTACTGCTTCTGAAAAAATAATTTTCCTCTGAAATTTCTCATACTTTCCAAATATTTGTAAAGTTTGATGAAATTCCATTTGGATCTATGTGAGATACCCAAGCAGGAAATATTTGGTTAAGAAACTTTTCAAAGAAATTTTTGTACTAAAATGATTTTATAAATCAAAATAACATTTTATAAAGCTCAGAATTGGTGAGGACTAAGTTCTTAATCAGAAGTAGTGCCTATAACAGTTTGAAGAACTGGTGAGAGTTGCAGTGACACACTGTCGAGATTTACGTCTGACAACTCAATATCTTCAGAGTTTGCCAAAAGATAACCAAAGCAAGAAATGATAGCAGTGTATAAATAATAACGTTCAATCTGCTGTGGGGAGAAGGGAAAATGGTTGCTCTCATTGATCAAACGTGATGAATAGTGCATTTAAGGTGCAGTGAAGGAGAAAGGTTTGGAATAAATAGTGCAAAGAGCTGTGAAATTAGAATAAAATCAGTTTGGCTGTGGGACATGCTTGGCAGGGAAGCAGTGGAGTTACCATCTATGAAAATCTTCCAGTCAAGACTTTACTTTACTTCTTTTGTGAATAGCAAATATCCATCCCCAGAGGATGTCAATCCAGCGCTTTTCACCAGTATTGAAGTTACTGTAAATATATATATATATATAGAAAGTCAACACTTAGTGATGAGATCCTGAGGTAGGGATGTTTTGGGGATACAGTGATCCTGGCATTGTGCTGGAGATGGTTTTCACCGGCCCCTTCCAGCCCAAGTGATTGTGTGGAATTACTGTAGGCCTGTTCCTTTGTTTTTAAAATGCTAACCTGTAAAGTACTACTTCAGAAACTGCTTCTGATCACTGAGTCATTCTATTTCACTATTAAGAGCAAACTCAGTCCATGGGCATGATGCTCAATGTATTGCAAATAGTTATTTTAAAACTGTATGGACTATAGGCCTGTTTCTCATTTACAGCATTACACCATTCTGGCAGTGTAAAGAGACACATTTTTAGTCTCATAGACCCATAGACTTAAGGTCAGAAGGGACCATTATGATCATCTGGTCCTTTTGTACTGCCAGAGTGGAGTAAAGTGGCCTTAGGGCTTGCTACACAGGATGTTACTGCACGGTAAGCCAGAGTGTGAATCTACAGCATGCCAACTGGCCATGCAACAACACTGGGTGTGGACATTGCTACAGCACAGTGCAAGTCCTGGAGTGCAGCTAGGAGTATTGTAGTAAGACAGTCTGCCCTCCACGACTTTCAGTGCACTGTAGCTGTGTCCATACAGGATGTTACTGCGCGTCAAGCTAGTGCGTTGTAGATTCACACCCTGGCTTGCCACACAGTAACTTGCTGGGCAGACAAGCTTTTAGTGCAAATGAGGATCAGGACCTTTGTTTGTTTTTTGCTTTTTATGCTCGTTCCTTTTTTTTTTTAAACTTACAGGTGACAAAAATCCAAAATAAATACTCTTCAGAAAAATAAGGCACAGACTGTCTTGATTTTGTGAACATATTCTACAAGTAAATGATAAAATCTTAATAAATGGCAATGAGTGGCTGTGTACTTTTTGCTTCCCAAACAGCTGGAATTGATTACGTGGGCATCAGCAGGAATCTGGACTTTGCTCCTGGAGTCAAGATGCAGGTGTTCCGAGTGACTATCCTCGACGACCTGGGGCGACCTGTTTTGGAGGGTCCAGAGAAGTTTGAGCTGGTTCTCTGTATGCCCATGAACGCAGTGCTTGGGGTGCCTAGCAAAACTACTGTCTTCATCAATGACAGCATTACTGACTGTAAGTGTAAAGCAGGAAGCTTTTTTTAATTTTTAGTACTTACAGTGCACACACAAGATCCAGGAAATCTTCTGGCAATAGTGTTAGCTGTTACATGTATAATTACGTACTGCCGTTCATTATAGTGAAATTCTGCCTTAGCTGACATGATGGAAAATGGACGCCATGCACAAGCTGAAGTAAGTCTGTAGCACAGCTCCTCTGTGGTCCATGCTCCTGTTCACTGAGTCACTATGTGCTTGAAGATGGTGTTTTTGGACAAGTATATATGGTTCCTGTTACCCTTCTAGAGTTACCTGTAAGTTCATTCACCGGGGCCTGCTGCACTTGAGTGAATTTGGTCATTAAATAAATGTTTGTGTCAATGGTACTGGGGCCTTCAGTATGAAACTGTAAAAGTGGTGAGTTATCCAGCTACAGTGTTGGTATAAGAGTTTGGACCGCAGAATTCAAAGGAGGTTTCGCACGTGATTGTACAAATCTTGATGCTCAAAGGCAGCTCTATCAAACGACATGTAGTGCCTCTTTTGTTAGGTGTAAGACTACTTCACTGACTTGCATTGCTCACAATGAGATAACAAATGGAAAAGTCATACATTTAATAATCCGCACAATGCCTTTCAGAGCACTTGGCTATTTGATAAGTAGCCAGGTATAATCACCTTGGGTCTCAAATTTCTGCAGATTAACACCATTGTAATAAATAAATGAAGTTATATAGTTCTAGGCCAGTTTGGTCTCTAAACATGCTCTTCGAAGTTTAGTTCCAATCTTACGCTGTGTAAATTTGCAACCACCAGGCCCAACCCTGTACCTTTTTGAAGCTTTGACACTGACTTCAGAGGGAGCAGGGTTGTGCTGCTCAATTCCTTTTGCATGAATTCCATACCTAAATCTCAGAATGGAAAAGACGCCTTAGTAAATACTTACCAAAAATAATCCCATCATTCAGAAAGCGATTAGATGAAAATACACCAAATTCTCAGCTGCTGGGTTGATTTGGGGTTGCTTTTTTTTTTGGAAGAAAGGCAATGAGGTCAGTAGAGTCTAAGGGCTTGTCTAGAAGGTGTATTACTTCACACCAGAGGAGTGTACATTCTAGTGTGTCATGCACTGACTGACCCATGTGGAGCTTGCTGGTGTGTACTAGAAATTCCCTAGTCAAGTGAGCATCAGTATAGTAGTGTTTGAAATAGACTATGTTTATGTGCACCAGAGAACTTCTAGTGCACTCCAACAAGGTCCATATGGGCCAGTCAGTGCACTGCATGCTAATGTGGACTAATGTTTACACAGCTCTGGTGCAGACTAGTGTTCTGTGTAGACAGCAGGATAAGATGAGCAGGATAAGGATAAACTGGGTCAGTGGCTGAGTCAATACAGATTGAGCAGAGAATCCTGTGGCACCTTATAGACTAACAGATGTTTTGGAGCGTGAGCTTTCGTGGGTGAATACCCACTTTGTCAGACGCAGGTAGTGGAAATTTCCAGGGGCAGGTATATATATGCTAGCAAGCAAGCTAGAGATAACGAGGTTAGTTCAGTCAGGGAAATAGGCCCTGTCTAGCATTTGAGGGTGAAAACCAAGGAGAGAAACGGGTTCTGTAATGGGCAAGTCCCATTCACAGCTTGGAGGCCAGAGCGATGGTGTCAATTTGCAAGAACGGAAGCTCAGCAGTCCTTGAATCTGTCCGAATTTTTGCTCAGGAGCCAACTTAAGGTCTCATAGTGGCCAGAGTGAATGCGCTCCTACAAGGGTGTATGCCATCCTGAATCTATGTGGTCCATTACCTTTTCCGGAGACGTCCATGGCCGATTACAAGAGAAGGCATTGCTGGCATATGAGCGTAATATAATGGAGTGCAGGTGAATGAACGGAGGGTGGAGTGGTTAAGTCCTGTAGGTCGCTGGTGTAAGTATGGGCAGAGTGGCATCGAGGTGTTGGCATGATTGGTTCGCGAGCTAGAGTTACTAGGACGTGTGCATGCGGGAGAATACGTTGAAGGTTGGCAGGTACTGTGGCGAGACTGGCCTGCCCAAGACCTGTGAAGTGTGGACAGGTCCAGAGGAATGTAGACCCAACGGAGGGGTTGAGCGGCGATGGAGGCCATGAGTCCGTGGGTTTCGTCGGTGTCTGCAGTAGGAGGCTGCTGTACACTCTGCCTGTGGATCGTGTCCAAGCCTCGTGCGGTATGTAAGTTTGAGAAGGCTGTGAGATGTAGGTGGCCTGTCCGAGGGGTTAGAGCAGATGCGGTTGTACCTCAGCGCTTGGCTGTAGACAATGGATCGTGTGATGTGCCCGGATGGAAGCTGGAGGCATGAAGGTAGGCATAGCGGTCGGTAGGTTTTCGATATAGGGTGGTGTTAATGTGACTATCACTTATTTGCATTCTCTGCTGCTTTTACAGATCCAGACTAACATGGCCACCCCTCTGATACAATACAGATTGAAAGTGTTTTAGTTCTTTAGGCGTTAAAATCTGTATTATTTCAAAAACACTTGTTGAGCTGATCCCCTTTTGATTGCTGTAGATAGCCATGAGGAGAAATGGGTCCATGTCCTAAATTTCTCTTCCAGAATGTAACCAGCATCCTCTGTCCATATGTCATGGGCATTCTTATCATGTGGACTTTACAATGAAATGTGTAAAATCTTCTGTTTTCAGTACCCAAAGTCCAGTTCAAGAAACCATGGTACACAGTGAATGAAAAAGATGGACAGTTAGTGACTGTCATTTATCATAGTGGTGATATTAACCATAAATCTACCGTCCGTTGCTACACTCGCCAAGGTTCTGCTCAAGTCATGATGGACTACAAGGAGTGACCAAACACAGATGACTCTGTAGTGGTGTTTCTCCCAGGTAAAATCTTTCCTGTGAGAACTGGAGATCCTCAGAAGGAATAGTTACTCTCACTGCTTTTGAGGAAAAGACTCATCTGCTGATGAATAAAAGCAAAGCGCCTAGGACATTTTGGGCAGAATCTCAATGTAAATAATGCCAACTGGCTATTAAGTCACAAGCTGCAGCAGCACAGGCTTTCAGCAAAGAGCTCTATACCCACAGCTTCAGTCTTCAGCATTTTCAAATATTTTATATCCAAAAATGAGGAAGGAGGGGAAATCAAACTGCCTAAGTGAGTTGCCTGTGCTGTCCTTCTGAAGCAGAGTACGTATACAGAAAACATGAGAGTAAGAGAGATCTGTGGCTTTCTGTCCTAGTTCTCAGTGGATATCTTTATGTCTCTCAAAGTACATTTTAACACTGATGAAAGGTGTTAATAGGAATTAACAGCCCGGGAGATAGAATTTTCTATTGACCAAAGAGCCTTTTTTATGCTGTCCCACCAATATACCTCAGTCCTAACCATCCTTCCAAGGGTAAGGAGGAGGCCCAGTCTATGTGATCACTCAACCCTTCGTCTCTCAACTGAGCGCTCCTGAGGACACCCATTAGTGCTGGAAGGTATGAAAACCATACTGAAAATATGCTGAGTGATATCAAATAGAACTAGCAGAAAGGCCTGAGTTACCGTATCTTAGAACTACATTGTTTGCTTCCATTCCACTCTCTTGAGATTAGTTGTTTTTTTAAATTAGTTAGGTGAATTTAGTTTTTATCCTGGGTCTTTTGTGCTGCAATTGATTTGTAAGCACATGTGAGGGTGATCATAATGCCTGTTTTATCCCCTCTCTGCAGAGAGATTGAGAAGCCCTGTGTGGTAATACTGGAGGATGACGCAATTTATGAAGTAGAGGAAGAATTCAGACTAGTGCTTGGAACACCAAAAAGTACCTCAACATTTGGTGCCTCCATTGGGGAGCAAAAAGAGACCCTGATCAAGAATAAAGGTGAAGACGACAGTGAGTTTTTAAGCATCTTTGTTTTTATTGTTAAATATACAGATTCAAAGAAGTACCACAGCAGTAGCTGCAAGCTGGAATGTAGGATTTGCTATTCTGGATCAGACTATTGGTCCATCTAGTCCAGTATCCCATTGCCAACGGAGGCCTGTACCAGAGGCTTCTAAGAAAGGGACAAGAAAGGGACATTTATTGAATAACCCACCCCTAAGGGAAGTTTCCTGCTAAACCCAGTAGTTTAGAAATTGGCTTACACCTGAAGCAAGAAGTTTAATCCCTTCAAAGCATCTTGTTGTTTATTGTTATGTATTTACTGCTATGACTCTGAATATTCTCGCTACCCTTATAAACGTCTAACCCGTTTTTGTTTCCTGCTAAGCTTCTGATATCGACATTGTAGGAATGAGTTCCACAGGCTAATTGTGCATTGTATGAAGTATTTCCTGCTTATTGGTTTTGAATTTAACACTGTCATAAACAGATAGCTAAGGGTTAATGTCTCTTTCACTTGTAAAGGGTTAACAAACAGTGATCTGCAACATCTGACCAGAGGACCAATCAGGAGACAAGATACTTTCAAATCTTGGTGGAGGGAAGCCTTTGTTTGTGTTCTTTGGGTTTTGCGTTGTTCTCTCTGGGTCCTGAAAGGGACCAGACGTGCAACCAAGTTTCTTGCCAATCTCTCTGCTACAGTCTCTTATATATTCAGAATAGTGAGTATTAAGTAGAAAAGGCGGTTATAGTCTTTTGATTGTTTTCTGTATTTGCAAATGTGTATTTTCCTGGACGGATTTTGATTGGTATTTGTGCTGGGGGGAAACTTCTCTCTAGTGTCTATAAGCTGAAAGACCCTGTAATATTCCATCTTGAATTTACAGTGATCATCTTTACTCTTTCTCTTTTTTATTAAACGTTTTTCTTTTTAAGACCTGATTAATTTTTTCCCCTTGTTAAGGCTTAAAGGAACTGAGTCTGTACTCACCAGGGAAGTGGTGGGAGACGGGAAGGAGGACTAGGGGAGGAAAGGTGAATTTTCTCTGTGTTTTAGATTCACGGAGCTTGAATCACGGTAATCTCCTAGTGTACCCAGGGCGGGAAAGATCTGGGAGGGAGAAAGGAGGGGGAAGGGAAATGGTTTGTTCCCCTTCGTTGTGAGACTCAAGGAATTTGGGTCTTGGGGTCCCCAGGGAAGGTTTTTGGGGGTGCCCCAAAACACTATATTTTTGGGTGGTGGCAGCTTATCAGAGCTAAGCTGGTAATTAAGCTTAGAGGAATTCATGCTGGTACCCCATTTTTTGGACTCTAAGGTTCAGATTGGGAAAATATATAATGACAAACACCTTTCAATTTCACTGAATTTCCCTCTGTTCTTGTGCAATGATACATGGTGAATAGCAGTGCTTCTTTGAGTGCTGGTCCCTATGTGTATTCTACTGTAGGAATCTATGCACCCCATGCTTCCAGAGCAAGAGAATTTTGAAAGCAGTGTCTGTTGGTCCACACATGTGCCCTGGATCACTTTGTACCTCCAACTAAGGAGATCAAGGGCAGTGTGAATTGACCACCTTTCCAGTTCCTTTTCACCACAGCATGGTCTGGGTTGGAATCTCCAGAGTCCAAAGCTTCAGCTTTATTTTTTTTATCTGTGAACATATATTTAAATATCTGCAAATAGTTTTTAGAATTTGGAGAGTTTTAAAGTTTTATCTGAAAGATTTTAGTGTTAGCCTCTCTGACCTGGGGAGCACCCCCCCAGCTTGTACCCTGTTTGGGTACTGGACTATGCTCAATACTCAGGCTTTCAAAATTTTTGCTTCCTGCCTACAATCCTTCTCAATCAGTGATGACAACCAACATTGCCTGTGCTGCTTTAGGGAAGCCCACGTTGTGACAAGCTGCAGGACCTGCTGTTTGTTCCTCAGTCGTACCTGGGAAGCACTTGGAGCTGTAGGAAGCACCTAATGGACAGGCCCGTGAGGCCGCAGTTGGACCCAGGGCGAGGGACCCCCACTGTGCATTGGCCTGACTCAGCAAGGAGTGCATCTCCAACCACAAGGTCCAACTCAGAAGCAAGGGAGTCTGTCCCCGCAGGGTCTTGTCGGGAGAGCAGGGAGCAATCTCATAAACATGAGAGCAAATCCTCCTTGAAATCCACTTGAGTAAGTCAGATACAGTCTTTCCTAAGCTGAGCAAGTCTCTAAGCTCAGCCCAAGAGAACTTAGGATGGACTAAGTCTCAGAGGCATGACAAGAAAGCCCACAAGTCTAGGGCTCCATCAGCACCGGATCACAACCCAGCAGCACTGATGCCTCTGGTACCTCCCAAACACAAACCCTGGGATCTGCCAGCACCAATGAAGACTGATCACCAAGAGCATTGGTTACCCACGCTCTTATCTTTGTCTTCTATGGCACATTTTATTTCTACTGCAACTCGGACAGACCTAAGAGCAAAGACCCATGCTCTTCCTGAGGAGATCTTCGCTGTCCCAGACCCGGAGTCTCCTATTCCATTGGATCCGTCCCTTTTGAGAGAAGTTCTGACTCCACCTGGAGAGCTGAACTTTGTGAGTGGTCTGACCTTTGTGAGAGGTCTGTCTCCTATTCCATCTTTTGGCTACAGTTTCCCTCTGGTGGCACCATTTGTACTGCCGTTAGATCTGGAATTGGCTTTCTCATCACAAAATTCTGAGCTGTCCTGTGAATCATTACTCCCTCCTCCAAAGACACACCTTCCTGGGAAGAAGGTCTGCACCAACTTGGGACCAACCTCCACCTCATCATCTGCCTCAAAACTATTGCTACACTTTGCCATGGAGACCTCCACAACCCCACTTTGATCCATCCTATTGGCCGTACTGGAGTCTGGGGGATCAGTACTATCCCTCAGAATTGGTCCAGTTTGCTAGGAAGTCACCCCTTCCCTTCCCTTCCCAGCTGAGGAGGAGTATGCACCAGATCCAGAGGTTCCACCAGAACAAACCAGATGCAGCAGTGACTTCAATGTCTCCATCCTCCCTATGATGTTAAATTTTGTATTCGAACAATAAATGCACCCCTTGGGGGAAAAATGAAATATTGACACTGGTAGGAGCTTTGTTGATGCACTTACTGGTGAGTTGGCATGCTAGTTTATATGAGAGTAGGGAAACTGAGACACCAGCAGGGTCTGACACTGGGTTTGAAAAGACCCTGTGTGACCTGTGGTTGCTTTTGGGTTGAGGGGGATATCCTTATTTGATCTCTGAATCAATAGAATATAGTGACAGACAGGAACTGTCTGGTTATATTGTTAACCTCTAACAAAGTATAGGTAAACACAGACCAATACAATCACTATCTTCTTCCAATTCTCTAACAATACAAGTCTACATTTCAAAGCACTGGTCTGTCTAACGTGGCTTTCTTGACTATTTATAAGGAGTGGCCCCAATTACAATTTACATTCTTTTCTAATATGTTTTTAAAGGTTGAATTTAGGTCATTTAACCTGCAAGTTACTTAACCCTTTCAGTCTGAGTCGCACCCTTTTACACAGTCCTATATATGTACACTCTTGGATAAGAAAGTATAGTGGCCTTATCACAGCCTAACCCCACACACCCCCTTTGTTCCTATGGCTACAGGTATTAATTGCCCACTTCATTTTGAATGGTACCTTATTATGTGTGTTAACACTTAGGTTTATCAGTCCTTCCACCTGCTATTTAACTGTGACCTCTGAGTACCTGTCCCAGAGTTGAAGAAGAGCTCTGTGTAAGCTCAAAAGGTTGTCTCTGGGCAGGTCTACTCTACAGCCAGGATCGATGCTCTGAGATCAATCCACCGGCAGTCGATTTAGCAGGTCTAGTGAAGACCTGCCAAATCGACAGCAGATTGCTCTGCAGTTGACCCTGTCTTCTACCCCCGATGAGAAGAATAAGTTAAGTTGACAGGAGAGTTTCTCCCATTGACCCCCCATGGTGTAGACCCTGCGATAACTTGACCTAAGGTATGTTGACTCCAGCTATATAGCACAGGTTGACTTACCGCGGTAGTGTAGATATAACCTAAGTCTCTTTCATCAACAGAATTTGGTCCAATAAAAGCTATTACCTCACCCACTTTGTCTCAACCACAGTACTAGTCGTTCTCTTTTTAAGAAAAGATATAAAATAGTCAGCCCATTTATTTGACTTTCCAGGTTAATTTGGCCCATTTTTCATGTGTAAGATGTCTATTGGCAGTCCATTAATGACTTTTGCACTTGATCCAAATGGGAAAGAATGACTTTTTTTTTTCAATTCCCTTACAGGACCAGTGATTAAGTTCTCCAAAATCAAACACAGCATTCAGGAGCCTCAGGAGCCTGGAGAGATTGTAGTTGTAAAGATCCCCATTTTACGTCTGGGTGACAGCGCAAAAGTGTCTGTTGTGCGAATCCACATGAAAGATGGCTCTGCCACCTCTGGGGAAGACTATAATCCAATGTCTGATGGTAAGGATGGTCATGGAATTATTGAAATGCCAGTTCAGGAAGTTATCGTACAAATTAATTAAGTATAGCAAGCAGCAACGTTATTGGCTTTACATATAATTCCCTAATTCTTTTTTAAAAATGACTCTAGCAATTCATGTGTCTTGTATCAGATGAAAGTAGACTCATGTACTTAGGCTCAGTCATTCAGCAGGACCACTTCAACAGTTTAATGAGCTCATATATTTTATAGCCTACTCTGAATGTTTGGAACCAACAGAAAAGCCAAAGTGTTCCATTCCAATATAATAGAGAAAACAGTGATTCTGCTGATTAGGAAAAGAGGTTAATTTGTTTGTCTCTAAACCAGACATTGAATTCAAGGAAGGAGAAGCTGAACGTATTGTTGAAGTCGAGGTCTTATATGATAGAGTGAGAGAAATGAGAGAAGCATTTACAGTCCACTTGAAACCAGATGAAAATATGGTGGCTGAAACACTGGTAATGATGTTTGCTTGTTTTTAATTTTGCTATGTCTGTTTGGTTTGGTTTGTATGCTTGTTTTTTAAACTCAGTCAATGTTTTAAATATCCCTTTATTCATTAATAACAGATACTTTTTTTATTTAGATTGCAAGTTTTTGAAAATAAATTTCCCTGTGATGATATGCAGTAATTGTAGGGATATTTTGTGAAATATTGACCTCCAGATTTTCAAAGGCCTCCCCCTTCCTACATTCTTTTCCCTCAGGCTACACCTACAGTTAGGGTAGTGTGTAGTGTACAGACACTGCATGCCCAGCTAACATGGGTATAAAGAGCATATAGAAGGTGAGGCATGGCTTATGTGAGTAGAGTGCCCTACACACCTGAACCCCCAACATATATACACTACACAGCTCTCTACGTGTCCAAGCAGTGCCTCCCTTCTGCCTTTCCCTGCCATAGTGAAAGGGTCTGGGGGTGGGAAAAGACTCCAGCAACAAAGAGCTGCTGGAGCCTTTCCTCACTGCCTGACCCTTTCCCTGCTGCCTCCCCCCTAACAGAGCCTTTCACTGCTGCATGTATCTACACATGTAGTTACTGTGCTCTACATGCTGCCTTAAGTGTAGCTGTAGCCTCAGATTTTCAGTGTGCTTATTTAGTTGCTTAAATAGCCAACACATGCATGAGAGTCCGGTGTTCAGGCTTACACATGGTCAGCTAGGTCCCTAACTGGCTGTGCAGATGCACATGAATTAGATACAAACGCATGTATCAAACTTAGAAAATTGGCCTCAGAAACAGTGAATTCCATGGCCTTGGGAATCCCATGATTTCAGTGTGATTGTCAAATGGCCCTAATTCAGATGTGATAGATAGAGGGAGAAAAAGAGGAACGCGGTGATTTCCTCATCTATATGACATTGGTTTCTGCTCTCTGGCTTTATAAAATGCAAATCATTCTGCAGCAGTCTACTGACTTTGATCTCAGTTACAGACATGGCAAACCATGACAGAGGCTGCTACAATAGTTAGGACCCAGCTTTTAATATTTCCATGTCAGCGCTATATATTTTCAGCCATCAGACTCCTTGTAAAGGACAAACTGCATGGTGTGGAGGGCTCTGGATGCAACAGACATAGTAGTGTTCTGCAGTGCTGACAGGGAATTTTGTGAGGTTGTGAGCAGTGTTCCATATACCTCGGCACTGCAGAGTACGGCTCCATAAAGACACCTTCTGAATCTCCATAGGCAGAGATCTGGGGACAGGGCTGAGGTGGGTCTGGGACAAACAGATGATGTGGAGCCACTAGCCATTCCTTTCTACTCTATGGAAGTGCAGAAGGGAAGCACCATGAGTGTGGGGGCTACTGCAACCCAACGGGTCCTAGTTCCTTTAACTGTATTCTAGAGACTGGATTTGGCTTCAGCTCTTTTTACAGCTTCTTGTTTTGAAACTATATTGTGACACTTCCTGGGGCTACCTAAGGTTGTGAGGCACCTCACTGCCATCCGCCCTTAGTGCAAGAAAGTCTTGACTGTGCCTGCTGTGGATCAGCTTCCTGAAACCACCAGCCTCTGGCAACACGCACTGCCTTGCAGGCCTCGCTCTCTCCATACAGGTTAGCGACAGGCACACACCAACTCCTGAGTCCTCAGAGTATTCCCTGTTGTGTCCAGCCCCTTGTCCACTGAATGCTCACAGAATTACCAGCTTACTGTGCTCAGTACACCACAGTTTACCTTAGAACACAGCTCTGCTGAACACTCAGCACTTTAGATACATTTATAGTGAGAACAAGACTAAGTTAATTATCAAAGGACAGAGATTCGAGAGATAATGAGTAAGAATATTGAAAACAAATGGTCATATAGCAAACAAAATCATGACACGCTTCCTAGAGACTAAGCTTAATTAACAACCTATCCTTCTGTCTATGCTAGCTTATCTCACCCAAAGTTCTCGCCAGCATTTTCAGCCAAGTCTGGTTGAGATCCCTTTTTTCATGAAGCAAATTTACTGTCCATTTACTGACTAGGTGAAGGATGCCAGGGTGTGTCTTCGAACCCCTAAATATATCAGCACAGCCCTTTGAAGTGCACCTCAAGGTTGGGTTCCGTCTTCCTGCTGTTCACCTCTTCCTGTTTCTTTCCTCTGTTTGAAGATTTCACAATTCCTCTTTAGTATTCAGTTCAGACTGGTGAGAGGAGACCTACTGTGAACCATACAATACTTAATTTACATGTAAACAGACTGATAAATAAACATTTCTTGCATGAAAGAAGACCTTTTTTCACTTTGCTGGTGACCAGTCCCTAGACACAGACCTTAAGAACATAATTTTCAATATGTAGACATAACTCCTTACACAACATCCATACACTTGTTTTGCAGTGATATTAATGCCCACTATGACACAAGCTTTCATTTGAGACTTCACAGGACACTCTTTTGAGAACTAGAATGTAAATAGCAGGCACTGGGGATTCCAGTAACCCTTATGTACCTCTTGTGCCCTTTGCCAATTGGCATCAAGAGATATCTGGCTAACGTATATGTAATAGTGTGTGCATGTACCGCAATAGATTCTACAATTCTAGGATATGTTATACCATTCCTATACTTATATCAAGGTAAACTCAAAGTAGGCCAAGATTTTTAAAATTGGGAGCCTAAAATTAGGTGTTAAATCTGTATTTAGGCACCTAAATAAGCAGCCAGATTTTCAAAAGTGTTGAGCACCCAGAAGCACTTTTGAAATCAATTGAAGCATCAGGTACTAAACACCTCTGAAAATCAGGCTGAATTCATTTAGGAACCCAAATGTGGATTTAGGAGCCGAACATTTACCACCCATTATAAAAAATCTTGCCCCCAGGACCTTATACTTACCTTGATTCATGCCCATGCCACTGTTGGCATCAATGGCTCCTGTACATATGGAGCAAGCATTTAGAATTAATCTTTACTCTTGCTCCCAATCATTATCTTTTTCTTCACAGGCACAGGGCAGTGTAATGTTCATTAATAGTTAATTGTGCGTGAACGGACCTTCTGCAGAGAGACTCAAAGCGTAGGCGAGGGTTAACATGATCCTTTTATAGGCAGGATCAATGGGCAACAATTGAAGAAAACTCTGTGGGGGGGAAAAGGCCTGAATGAATTTCAGAGGTAGAAGTCCAGCTTTAGCACTACTTTTTCCCTTTCAGTTGCAGTAGTAACCTCTTTGTTCTGTCAATTCAGATGAACAAAGCCATTGTGTACATCGAAGAAATGGACAGCATTGCAGATGTGACTTTCCCAGCTGTGCCCCAGGTTGTATCGCTTCTGGTGTACGATTACACTTCTAAAAGCAAAGAGAACCCACATCCTCCTACTGGTTACCCTATTGTGTGTGTAACGGTATGAACTGTTCCTGCATGGTTTTATCTAAACGATACTAGTTACTAATGGTCTAAAAGGCATTTGGTGCTTTTCAGGCTGCAAAGAGAGAAAAAAGCTCCTGGATAAGAACTACAAGTAGCAGCCAGTTACTATGTGCTACTGTTAGACCTGAGTGAGCTTGGGAAGCCCTGGCAATCATAGCCATGATTTAAAAAAAAAAAACTCCAAGGGTGCACATGCTTGTTTAGTAAATTCTACAGTAATGGCTCTGACATTGTGGTAATTTACACTTTGTACAGTGTAGTGGTTTGAATGAATGCTATAGAGTACTACAGTATTTTTTTTATAAGGGCAATCCTAGGAAGAACTTGCAGGCCACAGAAAATTAGTTTGTTACCTATGCAATTGAATCAAGCCTCCAGTGAAGTTTCTGCTCTCTTAAGGTTGCCTGCCAACAGGGTAACAGCAGTGCAGCTATGTTGTTGTTTATAAAAATAATAATAATTAGTCCTTTCCATAGTGGTTTACAGTTCAAAGTGCGGTACAGACATTTATTTAGTATTCTGCACAATGCCCCTGGGAAAAGGTGGGTAAGTAAAATCAGGGAAACTAAGATTGTAAGGTCTCACAGAACCAGGATTAGAGCTCAAAGCTTCATCATTCAGGCTCACAATGCCACTGTGAGTTAGGTATGTAAAGGTGCGTCTACACTTATGGTGGTGTGTAGAGTACAGACACTGCGCACCCAGCCAGCGAAGGTATAAATAGTAGTGTAGACGGTGAGGCATGGCTTAGGCAAGTAGAAGGTCCTTCATGCCTGAACTCCCACCCTCCACAACTCCCTACAGACCCAACCAGTGCCTCCCACGTCTACACTGCTATTTTTAGCAAAGTATCCTGTTGCTTCCCCCCCGGCCAGAACCTTTTTCCTGTTGCTTCCATCTTTCTGGAGCCTTTCACTGTTGCATGTAGCTACGTACCACAGTGACAAGTGTGGACACAGCCTGCCTTTCACTGTGGCATGTAGTTACTCAGACCTTGCAGGCCACGATAAGTATAGCTAAGGCATAAGTATCAGTCCCCTTATTTTACTGATTAGGAATGAAAATACAGAGAGATTAAAACCAGAGTTTTCAAACCTGGGTGCCTAAAGCTAAGCACCCAACTCCATCTTTAGACACACAAATAAGTGGCCTGATTTTCGGAGGTGCTGAGCACGTGTAGCTCCCATTACCTTTCAAGGTTGCGCAGCAAAGGGAGATGCAATTAACAAGTATATCATAAATTGAAGAGTTTTTCACACTTCCTTCTCTTAAATATTGAAGTCCCAGACCTTCGCTCCTATCTCAATTGAGTTGTGTGACAGAGCACTCTAACCGTAAAAAGAGGGTGTTAAGTACTGAAACTTAACCAGAAGAATGTTAGAACAGCAATTAATTGTTAGCTTTCCCAGAGCACACAGGCAACTAGAGATAAAGTTGTATATTTTGTGTGTCTGACCTGTAGGCGTGTAATCCCAAATATTCAGACTATGGGTATGTCTACACTACGGGATTATTCCGATTTTACATAAACCGATTTTGTAAAACAGATTGTATCAAGTCGAGTGCACGCAGCCACACTAAGCATATTAATTTGGTGGTGTGCGTCCATGGTCTGAGGCTAGCGTCGATTTCTGGAGCGCTGCACTGTGGGTAGCTATCCTGTAGCTATCCCATAGTTCCCGCAGTCTCCCTCGCCCATTGGAATTCTGGGTTGAGACCCCAATGCATGATGGTGCGAAAACAGTGTCGCGGGTGATTCTGGGTAAATGTCGTCAGTCATTCCTTCCTCCGTGAAAAGCAATGGCAGACCTCATTTCGCACCTTTTCCCTGGATTGCCCTGGCAGGACGCCATAGCACAGCACCCATGGAGCTGTTCAGCTTTTTTTTTTTTTTTACTGTCACGTATGTCTACTGGATGTTGCTAACAGGTGGTACCTTGCAGCGCTACACGCACATTCATTGCCTTTGGCAAGATGCAGAACAGTTATCAGTTGTTCTGACCATCTCTGCCATTGTAAATTGGCACTTGAGATGGACGGTTATCAGTCATTCTGTACTGGTTGCTGCTGTCATAGGTGCCCCTGGCTGAGGTCGGCGGCGGTGCAAAGACAAAAATGGAATGAACTCCCCGAGGTCAATCCCTCCTTTATGGTATCTAAAAATAGAGTCAGTCCTGCCTAGAATATGGTGCAAGTGTATAGAGAACCAGGTACCAGAGAACCAGAAAGCACAGCTGCCCGTGGTCAGATCCCACAGAAATGATGAGCTACATGCCATTCTAGGGGGTGCCCCACTGTTGCTTCCCTGCTCCCCCAAACCCTCCTGGGGCTTACCGTTGCAGTGTCTCCCCATTTGTGATGAAGTAATAAAGAATGCAGAATAAGAAACACTGACTTGTTTAGTGAGATAAAATGAGGGAGAGGCAGCCTCCGCTGCTATGATAGTCCAGGCAGGACATTAATTGTGCGGGGGAAGGAGCCCAGCATCCCGCTGCTATGAAGTCCAGGCAGTACAGAATCTTTTTCTTTACACATGGGGCGGGGGGGCGGCTGATGGAGCTCACCCGGCCAGTGTTATGTGAGGACGGTTACCAAGCCGTTCTGTACCATTGACTGGGATAGACCGGGAGTCATTCCTATTTTTTACACCCCGCCCCCCCCTTCCGACCCTCAACCATGAAGCCAGACCAGAGAGCACTCACGGGGGCTCGAGACAACGACGGTAGCAGTCATATTGTTCTGTCTGCCACCCTGGGACGGGAGGGGAGAGGAATACTGCTGTTCCACGTGCGAGCATCGGCGGTTCACCAGCAAGTGTCAGTGAGATATAGTGACAAATGAAAAAAAGTCAAGAAACGATTTCTCCCTTTCTTTCACGGAGGAGGAGGGGGGTAAAATTAACGAGCGCTGAACTACTCTAGAACCACCCCTACAATATGTATTGACCCTGACAGGCATGGGAGCTCAGCCAAGAAGGCAAATACGGTTTCGGAAAAACTGGCTGGGGAGCTGTGGAGTAGCTAGAGCCTCAGTATCCCCCACCTCCCTCCATGGCGCTACGTCGATTTGATTCTTTGGCTCTCCGTTAACACTTGTCACGCAGCACTGTTAGTGCTGGGGACTTCTGTATCATAGCCTGGAGATTTTTCAAAATGACTTATTGGCATTCGTGTCTTCTGTAACAGAGCTCTGATAGAACAGATTTTGTCCTCCACCAAGACAGCGGTCAGATCACAGTATGTCTCCTGTCGGCCATACTGGAGCTCTTTTTTGGGATTGGACTGAATCGCCACTCGGCTGACAGGCTCACGGTTGGCAAACAGGGAAAATGAAATTCAAAAGGTTTCGCCGGGCGTTTCCTGGTCACCTGGCCAGGCATGACCGAGTTCAGATTGCTGTCCAGGAGCACGTCACAATGTGTATACCGCCCGGAGGCCAATACTGTCGATTTGCGGCCACACTAAACGTAATCCGATATGGTAATACCGATTTCAGCGCTACTCCTCTCATCGGGGAGGAGTACAGAAACCGGTTTAAAGAGCCCTTTATATTGCTATAAAGGGCCTCGTTGTATGGACGGGTGCAGGGTTAAATCGGTTTAACGCTTCTAAAATCATTCTAAACGCGTAGTGTAGACCAGGCCTTAGACAAGACTGGGAGTCTCTGCGCTGCTGAAAACATCAATGATACTCTGCCCCTGTACCGCTGGCTTGTCAGTGGTCCGAGTGGCAGCAACGGTGTCACCAGCCCCATGCGGGAAGTGGACTCCAACACCTTCTTTACCAACACCAAGTCCATCTCCCTGGACTCCATATACTTCCAGTCTGGATCAAGGGTCCAGTGTGCAGCACGGGCTGTCAGTGCCAATGGTGATGTGGGTCTGGAACTGCTGAGCCCTATTTACACAGTAAACAGAGAAGACGGTATCTGGTAACACGTTGAATGAAAGGCAGATGCCACATCAGCCCTGTAATGTCAGCATTTCGGGTCTACCCATAACTCAGGTGTGATTGACATTGGGGGTGGGAGTGGAATGGAGACAATGATTCATTTATTTGGCATCTCTTTCTAGTGAACCAAACAGCAGGATCACTCCTGAATGTGTCCTCTGCTTTTCACATTGTATGTATGTATGTACAGCAAATACGGATATTTGTATTTTAAACCTCAAAACAGCACAGTTACCGACAAGGAGCAGAGAGCAGTGAAGCCAACTTAGAAGAAACAAAGGACCTCTGACCATGGGAACATTTAGATATCTACAGACCAGGGCTGGTTTAAACATAGGCACTGTAGGCCCATGCCCAGGGCCTCAGCTCCTCAAGAACTATGTGACTGATTAGATCAGAATCTGTTTTCTGTTTTTTAAAGCATGTAAGTTTCCCTGTCTGATGCATGGGAAGAAGAGCTTGAAACCATGGAAGTGTGTGTAACTGATGCAGTGAGGTCTGCCTGAGTCTGCAGAGAGCCAGGAACAATAGCTCTGATGGTGTGAACTGCCCCATATATCTCAGTGGGGTGTTATTTCCAAGACCCATTACTTTGAAGGGTTCTATCAGCAATACTCCAGGGTAGAGGACTCTGTATGTCCTCACTGCAGGTAGGACTGAGCCTCCCTGCCAATTTGACAGATTTGTATTAGCAGGCTCATGCTAACATTCTTATAATAGCAGAGTGGTCATTGCTGCACCAGCAGAGGCTCAGGCTAGACACCTGAACTCAGACCCACCTGACCCTTTCCCCCTGCCCCCCTCCCCCCGGTTCAAGTTCAGGTGGCTAGCCCAAGCCTCCACCAGTGCAGCCATGTTCAGTAGTGGGAGTCTGTCTGCTTGGGTTGAGAGGCTCATTTCCAGCTGCAGTGTATGCTTACTCTGTGGCAGGTGGAGAAGAGTGGAGCAGGCTTGGACCACTCCCCCGTGTGCCTAGATACCTCCTGGCTGCTGGGGTATACTGGGAAGCCCCGTTGCTGCCACCTTTCCCTCTCTGACAGTTTAGGGGTTTGGAGGCCTTTGCTGCTGCTTCTGCCTCACTGGGAGGGAGACATCCTGCCACCACCACTCCAAGTGGACATGCATGGCTCCACCCCAAATGCCAGGGCTCTAACAGAGACAGGAGGGTAGAGCTGGAGCCACAAGGAGCGCCACATTATGGTGTGCCGGGGCCCCTATTGTCTTAATCCAGCCCTGTTATAGACATGTAGAATGAGCTCTGACTTGCTTTCGTTTAGACAGTGTGTCACAATTTAACAGACTCTCTATGATCTCTCCTTCCCCCCAGGTCTTTGTCAACCTCAGATCCCAGGAACGGTTGGAGCAGAACCTTTCTCAGCCAAGATTAGCTACACTGATCCAGATGATCCTGATCACCCCAACCTGATCAAATTAACAGTTACAATGCCTCATATGGATGGTAAGCATGAAAAGGCCACAGAAATGATCAGATGCTGCCTTGGAGTTTCATCTCCAGCAGCCACAGATAAGTGGCAGTCATGAGCCACGTACCCACCTTATAGCAAATTTTAGCATTACTTCTGGCAAAGAGGGATTTTTCTTGAAAGAAACAGCACTGTAGACTTTTGGTTAGAGAGGTGTTCACCTGTGGTGGTACATTAGATCTTGTCCACACTATGGAAAATGCTTTGTTTAAATCTGTTTTCAAACCCTGTTACAGCCTAGTATGTTGTCACGTGGTTTGCATCTGAAAACTGAAACTATTACAAAAATCTTGTTACACACAGGCTGTCTCTACACAGCAATAAAATACCTATGGCTGGCCTGTGTCAGCTGACTCTGGCTTGTGCAGCACAGGCTGCAGGACTATAAAATTGCAGTGTGGACATTTGGGCTCGGGCTGAACATTTACACTTCCATTTTATAACCCTGCAGCCCAAGCCCAAGTCTGCTGACTTGGGCCAGCCACAGGTGTTTTTTTGCAGCGTAGACGTACCCACAGTGTGCTGGATTCTCTTCTCATTTACATTGGCGTAACTCCACTGAGCTCAACAGTATTATTCCTGGCTTACAGCAGGGTGAGAGGAGAATCAGCCTCATGTTTAGAAACCATGCTCTAGACTATCTGCAGAAGGTAGCTGCTGGAGTTTGGGCTAGCATGGGTCTAAAAACCAGTGTGTTAGAACTCTGCTAGCAACTGCCTGGTTGGAATGATTGGGGGAAAATGTGGTTGACAGCCATCTTTGAACAAGAGAGTTATGTGGTCTAGTAGAACCATGTGTGTTAAATGTTTTGTAGCACAGTTATTAGTAGCATGTTTCAAAGTATAGACAAGGCCTTTACCTCTTATGTTTGCAGAACAGAGGTTTGCCATAGAAATTGCTTTCATTTGTTCACGGGACACCCTGTCTAGACTGGTCTTTGTTAGGAAACTGAGCCTGTTGCTGAAAATGTTTTCCAGCAATAATGTAGGCATTAGCCTTCACGAGACAAAATCATTTCCAATACTATCGTAGAAAGCATAGTTGAGTTTCGGTAATACTCAGTAAAACTGTTCAAAATGTCTTTGTCTGCTATACATTCAGGCCTAAAACCTTTTCAGTGCCAGTACATGGTTGAAGTGTTGCTGAAAAAACTATGATCAGCAATCTTTCAGTTTCCTAGCATGAACAAGGTTTCCATGCAGTTCTCTGCATTATTGCTATACTGCTACAGTGGCAGGGACTGGGTACCTAGGCAGTTGCAGGGACATGTGCATTTAACCCTTTAACAGTCAAAGCCAAATTTTTCCGAAATGTAAAGTTTTGTACTCAGGGTCATTGATAGACGAGAAATAGTGAGCCACCAAAAAAAGAGAACCTGAAATAGGCACAGCTAATATACACAGCATACTTCACATGCTCATAGTCCATAGTGAAACTGCTTCTGGAACAACATGGTTAATTCACGACATACATACGGTTTCCGTTCTCACAAACGTACAGAAGTATACATATGACCTTATAGCCTCAGAATGTTCCCATGTTGCAGAAGGATGAAGTTTTCCCTAACCCATTTATGATGTCAGCATTGTCAGTACATTTGCAAGACGCTTAGAACATTTGACCAATCAGTCTCTTCAGCTGAAAATGCTGATTGGACTGTGTGCATTTTGTTTCAGGAATGTTGCCTGTCATCTCAACTCATCCATTATCCAACTTTGAGCTGACTCTTAGCCCTGATGGCACTCGTGTCATAAACAGATTGTTAAGGGTTAATGTCTCTTTCACCTGGAAAGGGTTAACAAACAGGGAACTAAACACCTGACCAGAGGACCAATCAGGAGACAAGATACTTTCAATCCTGGGTGGAGGGAAGTTTGGCTGTGGGTCCTTTGTTCTGTGTGTGTGTCTTTTCTCGGGGGTATGAGAGGGACCAGACATTACTACAGGCTCTCTAAGTTTCTGTTCAAATAGTAAGTAGAACAGGCGATTTAGGTCTTTTAATTGTTTTACTCTGTTTGCACATGTGGATCTGGCTGGTTAACTTTTATATGTGTAGTTGCTGGGAATATTTTGATTTGTATTGGTACTGGAGGAAGGGTTTCTTCCTTTGTCTGTAAACTATAGGACCCTGTAATATTTACATCTTGAAGTTACAGAGATAATTCTTTACTTTTTCCTTTCTTTTATTAAAAGATTTCTTTTAGAGAACCTGATTGATCTTTCCTTGTTTCCCTTGTTTTATCCCAGGAGAGTGGGTGTAAAACACCAGAACTGGTGGGGGAGGGAAAAGAAGGGGAAACAGAGGGGTATTTCTCTCTGTGCCAGGAAGTACTGTCTCTCTTCAGGGAAAGTCCTGCGAGGGGGAAAGGGGGAAGTTTATTTCTTCTGGTTTTAAGAATCCAAGGGGTTTGGGGTCTTTGGGTCCCCAGGGAAGGTTGGGGAGTCAGAGTGCCCAAAACACTAATTATTGGGCGGTGGCAGGGCTATCCGGATCTAAGCTTGGTAAGTAAGCTTAGAGGTATTCATGCAAGGTACCCAAAATTTGGATGCTAAGGTTCAGATTTGGGGAATTATACCTTATGGACCAACTCGTGTGGGCAACCACAGTGCTCCAAAACCTGCTGGTTATAATGGAGATCCAACCAAGCATGGTTTTATTACAGATGGAAAACCAAAGAAACCCTGAATAAGATGGGACCTCACCCTTCAGTAACAGAACTCTCTGCGATTACGGAAAGACCTGCGTGGTCTACCGTAACCTTTCAACCTTGGAGGGCCTTGCCTCTGGAGTTCAACATCATACTATCTATGTCTTGAAACTGCTGACTGACTGGGTGGGTCCATTGGCACAAAGATGGCCAGGTATGTGTCATTGCTGGGAAGCACTTGCCCTTCAGAGACAGAATGTTAATGAATCAAGGTCCAAGCAAGGGAAACATTTATGATAAGAAAAGCATTTTAGTCCGCTATACAGTCAACTTGATAACAACTTTCACACGAAAGGTTTCAGCTGTTCTGGGCACAATTCTTTAGAACCATTGGAGACAGTTCAGAGGTCCCCAAAAAAACCCATTTCGGGTTCCTGTATTTCATTTTTTGATAAAAATTAGCTTCTCCATCAGTTACTCCGCTCATTAAAATTTAGGTCTCTTCAACTAGGGGGCTAATCCAGTGAGTGCTGAGTCCCTCAACTTCTGCTGATAGTACCACCTGGAAGAGCAGTTGGGGCCCTGTCATGGTATAATTCCCCACTTCTGAACCTTAGCGTTCAAAAGATGGGGTACTTAGCAGGAATTCCTCTAAGGCTCATTACCAGCTTAGTACTTGTTAGGCGCATGCCACCAACCAGGAATTCCAGTGCCGGTTACCACTCTGGTCCCCCTAAAAAAAAAAAACCCATGTTGCCCGGGGGAACCCCAAGACCCAGACCCTCGGGATCTTAAACACAAGGAAGTTAAAAACCCTTCCCCCACCGTTTGCCTCTCCTAGGGCTGCCCCTCCCTGGGTTAACCCTGGCAGGATCACTGTGATTCAAACTCCTTTGAATCTCAGAACAGAGGAAGAAAATTCCCGGCCTTCCCCTCTCCGTTCTCGCTCCCCCTTCCCAGACTCTCCACTGAACAAGGAAAAGTAAATCCGAAACCAGAGAGAAAATTAACTTTTCTCTCCCCCTCCCTCTTTCTTTCCCCACCAAATCTCTGGTGAATCCAGACCCAGGTCCTCTGGGGTCTGCACCAGAAATAAAAAAACAATCAGGTTCTTAAACAAGAAAAAAAGCTTTTAATTAAAGAGAGGAAAAAAACAGGAAATTTAATCTTGGTTAAAAAAATTTAAGATGGGTTAGTACAAGGGTCTTTCAGGCTATAGGACCTGGGAATACCTCCCAAGCCCTAAGTAATAAAGTTAAAATTTAAAATCCTTTTCAGACCAAATACGTTTGGAAGGCTCCTTCCAAGCCAAAATGCACAATTAAAACTTCTTTCCAGCCCAATGCACATTTTGCAAATAAAGAAAACAAAACATAAGCCCCTAACTTCGCCTTATCTGGGCCTTAGTACTCAACTATCTGAACTTATAAGGGAGCCTGTATTGGAAGTTGAAGAGAAACCTGGTTGCATGTCTGGTCACTCTCAGAACCCAGAGAGAACAACCACCAAATTCTAACAGCACACACAGAAACTTCCCTCCCTCAAGATTTGAAAGTATCCTGTCCTCTGGCCAGGTGACACCCAGGCTTACTGAACTTGTTAACCCTTTACAGTCAAAAGAGATATAAAGTACTTCTGTTCTATTAACTCCTTCTATCTGTTTATGACAGGGCCAGATCCTGGCTCCCAGTCTGGCTGCTTTGGACCAATCGGTTGGAAATTGCAAGCTGGCATCTAGCTGGATAATAGCATGTCCTGACACCTGGTGTAGAGAGTGGCCAGCTCACCTTGCACCCTTCTGATTTCTGGCTGCCTTTATAGTCCTTCCACCCATACTATACTGAGAGCAGCTCAGTTGGACTGGCAGATTTAGCCCAGTATAGCCATGGTGATTATTTTCGTAAGTACAAATCTTCTTTCTAGATTTTGTTTGAAGTAGTGTGAGGAGGAAATAGAGAGGTGAAAAGTAGAAGAGCCACCTCACTCCTCTCTGACTTCCAAGAGAGTGCTTCTCTTTCCTGGCTTAAATAAAAACAGTGCCCTGTTCGTTAGTAAACCCTGACAACTAATCTAACTAGGAAGTGAGACAAGATCTGGTTTTAAAACAACTGCTCCTTTATAAGAGTTTCTGTGCTATTTATTTTCTTTCCCCCACCATTTTACATACATTAACAAGCACTTTGAGAGCTATTGATGAAAAACAACACAAGAGCTGGGTGGTGGTATTATTTATTTTGTTACTAGGTGGGAGCAGTACTGTTGGGCACTGTACCTCTGCATGCTGCCATGATTCATTTTTCAGTGTGGGTGTTACACATACACAGCTGTGCATGATTCCTGTTGGCTGCTGCTCCTAACCTGGGTGTGAATATACTTGTAGACTTCAGCTCTTTTTGTTGACCCAAAATATTTCTTCTTCCAAGTGTGTACGCACACACAATATCAGCCAAATTATCTTTACTGCTACACTGATGCAAACAAAGGCAGAATTTGGCCCTGTCGACAATATATACGTAACGTACTGTCAGAAGCCTCATAACTCTGTGTGCTTGTTTGCTATGGAAAGCAAAGGCACCCTTCAGCTGTTCCTAAATTGGGAGCTCTAATTATTGACAGAGTCACAGTGCTCAGTCATTTTAGCAATGACTGCACCTTGGTAGTGCTGCCAGACAGGTGACGGAACGTAGCCAGAGGCCTGGATGCTGGGGAATTAAAAAAAACACCACACATGCACACATCCACTTTCCTGAGAATAACCAGCGATGATCTCAGACTGTATTATGTATGAGTTAATAGAATGTCCAACCAAGTCCAGACATACCAGCAACTGTACCCAGTGGTGGTTTAGAAAAGGCCTTGATATAATTGAGTTCAATTATAATCAGTCACCATAATGAAAAGTCCAATGAGACTAAAGCTTGCCCCCCACTCCAAAATGAAAAGTCCCCTGGCCACTCATAATGTCATTTAATATATGATACTAAGGTCCTCAGAGCATCTCTGGCTCTATATTCCCTGAAACAGGCCCTGATTACAACACATGGTTCATTCTCCTGTGTTGAGGTTCTTTGTTGCTACCAAGATGCTGGGAGCATTTGTTTCTGTCATAATAGTGTGTGTGTGTATGTACGTGTATATAGCTATAGACTCCACTTGAACCCCATCATGCGTAAAACAGAGGAGAGACTCCAGTCTGGAATTTTGGTTCAATATACTATAAAGACAGGTGCCATTTCCAAAACTGAGTTCTCGATCTACGTTCTGTTTTTCAGTGCCCCAATAGTATGTGGTTGTCAAATCTGTGTTTTGATGCAGCCCATCTCTAACACCATGTAACTTGTAATCAATTCTGAAAGAAACAAAATAAAAAGAAACAAACTTTGCTAGTGCTAAGTCTGAGAAGACATCAGCTGTGTCAGTTTGAAAAGGAGCTTTGGTTAAGGAAGAGTTTAGTGCATTTCCAGAGCTTAGTTTCATTTCCAGTCTTGGGCTGAGGTGTACCAGAGTTCACTAGTGAAGGTGAGCTTGTGAGTACTGATTCCATAATGGATATGTCTATGTATCCCAGAACAACTGTAGCGTTTGGAACAACTCTCAGGTCAATATTAGCATGTCTTGAATCTTATGAGAGCTGTGGCCAGAGCTGATGTGCTTCAGCCTGTGCCATAACTCTCTTCCTTTGACATGGACTGGAAGTCACTCACAATGGTGGAAAGTAAACACACCATGTAAAATGTGTGCAAGATCTGAAATGTAAGCAATGCAAATGGCAAAAAAAAAAAAAAAAAAAAGAGACATTTCCATATATTTGACTAACTGAAGATATAAAAGTGAATGAGGTGTTTTCTTATGGTTAGCAAAGTACAATGAAAGTCAGAATGAAAGTTTGGCAACTAACTTAGCATTAGACACGAGTGCAGTAACCTTCTGCCCCAATGGTTTTCAGGTGTTAAATCTGGTGCAATCCTATGTCACACTGCGGATGCCCCTCTGTCTCCTACATCTTTCACTCTCCTGCTGCCATTGGTGGCTGGCAGCACTTTGACTTGCAGTCTGAACTGAGACTCACCTTTGTATATGATACCGCCATCCTGTGGAAAGATGGCATAGGCAGCCCACCGGAATCAGAGCTCCAAGGTCAGTTCTTGCTGATTTCCTTCTTATTGTTAGACTCTGTCCCATCATGGCCCCTTTCCTTCCTGGGGAAGCATATGGCAGTTTTGTGTGATTAATCAAGACACCTCCTGGCCTTGAGAATCACACAAAAAGCAGCATCAAGGCCAATTCCCACTATTAAAATACCCAAGGAATAAGATTGTTTGTTTGTTTGTTTGTTTGTTTTTAATTCCATATGTTGTTGAATTAGATATTTTAGAAGTTTTCCCAAACATACACCCCTTTAAATCTACCACAGAATGTGTAAAAACAATAGGCAGCCGCATTTTAGAAATAGATAAGAGGCCATATTTAGGAGGGTAAACCCCTAAAGTGCTGGATGGATGTAGGTTTACAAAACAATGGACAAGCCCCTGCGTTAATGGAAATGGTTGAGTGCCAGCAAAAGAGGGATCCTACTGGAAATTGAGCCAGAAGCCTTTGTGTTAAAGCTTGAAGAAAAACTGAGTGGATCTGAATCTACTCCCACTGCTACTTACTTTACACCAGTAATTCCATTTACTTCAGTTGAGCTAACCCTAATTTATATCAATGTAATTCAGAATCTATCCCAGCAGAGCAGACCCTTGGTTCGATTAAAGTCAATTAATCTGAATGTCTGTCACAGTAAGGTTCTATAATGTAGGAGGGTTTAGATCACCCAGAGAGTGCCAGAACTTAGCAACCTATTTCATTTCTCCAAATACTGAAACTAGCAAAAAGCCTTCCTTTCAAAAAGGAAACGGAAAACCATTCTCAGTAGACACGGTGGCTATTTTCTGTCTAGGTTCCCTCTACCCAACCAGAATGCGAATCAATGATGAAGGGCGATTGGTGGTGAATTTCAGGACTCAGATTCGGTTTCGAGAACAGTTTGTAATGTCTCACCCAGGTAAGTACCTGGTCTTTTGTCCTGGACTAGTATCTCCAAGAGACATGACAGACATCAGGAGCACTATCTGTTCCCAGCGGAAGGAAGGTGTTTTATAACAAAGAGCATCTTTCAACCGATGGGGGGTGGAAAAGAAATTGAAACCATTCTTTTCAGCGATGGCAGAGATTTGCCTCTGTCACTGTGTGCTGATTGATGCTGATCCCTTCCATGATATAACTCACCCTTTGCTTCTACAGGTACTTCTCTGTCATCAGCGGTGATGTCTGCTGACCATCCTGACCTCACCTTCACACTGAGTCTGTTACGAAGTGAACCAGCCTTCTACCAGCCTGTGCAGCAGTGGAGCTTTAGCTCAGACTTTGCTGTGAGTTCCCATTCAGAGTGGGAATTTGGGGAGACTGTTCCGATGAAAGCTGCCTCTGCACTGGGTTCTACAAAATCAATCAGTGTCTGTTCACGTAGATGTGATCAAGGATATAACAAAAATGATCATTTAATGCTTGCCAGCTTCCAGCTGCTTTACTTTTACATAATGAATGATCACAACTCTCTAGTGAGGTGTATAGATATTATTATCCCCAGTATACAGATGGGGGGTGGGAAGAGAAGAGTAAATGATTTGCCTAAGAGAAGACAGAGGGAGTCTTTGCCAGAGAAATCTGATGCTACGGTAATGGGAGTCATGTAAGTAAATAGGTACAATCATGGCCCTGATTCTACATTGTAATCAGTGCAGGCGGGCTGTGTGGATTACAATGCAGGTCTGGGGCCTAGGGTTGGATTGGCTGAAAAAGAAGAAATTATATAATAGCTTTTTCAATATGCAGGTCAGTTACAAAGCTCAGACTAGAACTTTGGGTCTCCTGACTCCCAGTTCTGGCTCCTATTGATTGAACTGTCCTGCTTCCCTGAGCAAAGTATTTACAATTGGGTGTCCTTGTGTACATAAGACACTGTTAAGTAGGAAGCTAACAAATAGAAGACCTATGCTTTTTAATATACATGCTGTTTAGATTGAAGGATTACAATGAAGGTAGTGGCAGTGCCCTGTAGTTTGAACTGAAGCACTAGTTGTTCAGACTATGAAGAAATGTTTGCTTTCTAATATTGTGCCTATTTTGTGTGTGTGCTCTAGGTATGAGACTATTCTGGTAACTACACTGTAAAATGTATCCCATGTACTGCTGCACCTAACCAGGAATATACCCTTCCTATCATCTGTAACTTATGGGAACCAATCACCTTTGAAGTGGATATCAGGTTCCAACAGGTACAGCATTTTTATTTAAGGTTTCCTATTTAAATGCCTTACTTGTCTTAGTGTATTCAAATTGCTATAGACCTTTGTTTTGTCTGGTGTATCTTACACTGTACCATGACAATTAAACTAATATATTTCATTTGCTTCCTTCACAATTTATTGTAGCCTGTGGCTTAACTACTTCATCATTTTGACACCATGTTTATGAGAGCTGTTCATGGATGAAATTGAGCAGACTGAAAATAAGATCATTTGTTTTCCTAACAGGTAGCGTTAGAACCCCAGCTTTTTTTAATGCTGAGACTCAGCTTAATTTTATGGAAATACACTGAGGTGACCCTGGCTGTAATGGACTGGGAAATCAGGCCTGTACATTTGACGCTTCATTCAGATTTGTCATGGACATGTGCCTGTTTTAAATCAGAATATTCCTGTGTTTATGAAAGTAATTATAAATGGTATGAATGAATATAGCATTCCATTAATTACCTCTGCTGTATTATAGGATGTCTTATGTGTACCAGATTCTCCTTTTCTGTTGAAAGAAGGGGCATCTAGGTAGCAGGGTAAGCAAGAGGATTGCAAAACCGAGCACTTGTCTTCCCACTAAACTGCAATGTGGCCGTAATTTTCAAACATCTTAAATTTAGTGTTGTAAATCCTTATATAGGCACCTAAATTAGTGCATGATTTTTAAAAATGCTACATACCCAACAGTACCTATTGATTTCAAGGGGAGTTGCAGAGTGCTCATCTTTTTAAAAATTAGGCCCCTAACGTAGGGGCCTAAGGAAGAATTTTTATGATTAATTTTAGGCACTCAGTTTTGAAAAATCTGTGTCAGTGTAAATAGGACTCTTATTTATTATATGCTAATTAATTAAATGAAAAAAAATGTACCAAATCAGCATTATGGCTCTAAGCAGACAAGGTCAAGAAACCAAACAATATGCCTGCCACAGTAGCATAGTCATTACTCATAGAGGTACATAAAGGAAGTTAAGACTTTGTACAATGATTTATGTACTAAAGAAGGGGTTATGGTTGCAGTGTGAATAATTTTGAATTATTTCCAGACCTATGCAAATATGCACTATTAAGGTTATAGCAGAAGGGTTTGGCTTTTTTTCCTGAAATAATAATTTAATACATGGAGGAACATAATTTAGGGGATTGGGTTGTGGCACATGGAGATTAGGTCATTAGTTTGAATATGACCAAAAGTCATTATTGTTTGGCATATGTGAAATGAGTTGGTGTAATCAATCCAGCTTCACTGGTCATGCTCTGACTCCTAGAGTGGATGCCACCTCACCTGGTTCAACTGGTGGGAACCTTGACAGACATAGGAGAAGTGGGGTGGTAACCCCAGAAGGAAGGAGTCGGGGCGAGGTGCACACTAGAGGAACATGGGCTGAAAGAGAGAGGTTTTAAAGCCACACAGATCTTCTTCACGACACATTCATTCATGGGACCAGTGCCAGAACTCATACAGCTCTTAAATGATGATTTTATCCCATTTTATCCTGTACACCAACCCTGCATGTATTAATTTTATGTTAGGATTTGACATGTACAGAATACTGAGTGATTCTATTAAGTGAACATCACAGAATCTGCAGTAAACACTGACATTTGTAAAACTATAGCTAGGTTTCAGAGTTTGTTTGTTTTTTTGCCACAGGTCCGTGACCCAGTAGCGGCTCAGTTCAGTCTTAATACCCAAATGTTACTGCTGTCCAAGAAGTAGCTCTGGATATCCAACGGCTCCATGGGATTTGGGGAAGGAACGGATGTGGCATTTGCTGAAGGTAAATACATCTTTTAGTAGCCCGCATCCCATTGTACTACATGTTGCTAATCTGCTATGGACACAGAAATAGAACTACTTTTAACAAAACTGAACGTTTCTTTTACTCATTTCTATAACATCTATTTCAGAGGCATCTGTCTGGTGGGTGTGGGATTTCTAAATGTTTATCAAAGGCTAAACAAAACAAATGATTCTTGCCTTGAATGTTATTAGACTGTAGCTCTGGTGTGAGCAAATTCAAAACAGATGGGACCTCTTAAGTGGGAAGATCCTACCACCAGAAAAGTTCAGCTCACTCTTTCAAGTAACTGAGAACCTCACTCATAACAATCACCATCACACTGAATTGCAGCCAGAAACAGGAAGCCAGTGCAAAGACTTAAGCATACACGTTACCTACTTTCACATTGTGCACTGACTGGAGTTCTGGATGTGCTTCAGAGATTCATAATAAAGTTCAATTATGCCAACATTACAGCACAATTCATTATGTATGTAACTGGTCTCCAACACAAGACCTCCTTATGAAACCAAGATAGTCTGCTAGATCAGTCTGTTAGAGAGACGGGGGGTGGGATCGGGGGCGTGAGGTAATATCTTGTATTGGACCAGCTCTGTGTAAGCTCAAAAGCTTGTCTCTCTCACCAACAGAAGTTGATCCAGTTCAAGATATTACCTCACTCTCCTTGTTTCTCTAATATCGTGGGATGGACTTGACTACACCAACACTGCAAAGATCAGTAGTTTACGTGATCATAATAGCTGTCATGTTGGATACCTTTTTATGTGGCTATGGGTTGCCCCCTAGTGAGAAGAAAAGAAAAAAAGCCTGCTTTCCTAGGAAACACTGTTTACAGTGCAGTAACTAGTGCAGATTAATAGCCAGTGTTAAATCAGTAATAAAGGTACTGTATTCAACTACATGCATACAGGCAATTGAGACTTTAACGTGATCATTTCCGGACTACACAGCCATAAGTCTCATTGCATTGGTTTTATTATGATTTATCATTGTTTGTACAACATGAAATGAATCAGAGGGGTAGCTGGGTTAGTCTGGATCTGTAAAAGCGGCAAAGAACTCTGTGGCATCTTTTAGACTAACGTACGTATTGGAGCATGAGCTTTCATGGGTGAATACCCACTTCAATGGATGCATGTATGAAATAGATTACTTCCCGTGTGGTTACCAAGTGTTTAATTTGCTTTATTAGGGTCTGAAATGTATGGCTGAGTGATGGTTGACCCTGTTCAGAATTTAGGAGACTCTTTCATCTGTAAGATTGAGAAGGTGTTTCTGTGCACTGGGGCTGATGGATATGTGCCCAAATACAGTCCGGGTAATATGGAATAGGGATGCCTGGCTGACTCACCTAGCCTATTGTTCAGATTCAAGGTCCTGATATGTAAATGGTTAGTTCACACAGAGTACTATTTTCAGGCTTTATTTCTAAATTACTCTGGCAATGTTTTATTCACTCCCCCAGGATAAAGCTCAACCTGAGACCCAGGCAGAAGTGTTTTGAAATGTGAAGTTTCATGCTAAATTAGCTATTGATCATGCAGATGCTTTTCCTTTAGTAAAGCAGCCTAATTCAGATGGTTTCAGCCTGTCATCCTCTCCTCTCCTCTTTTCCAGGTAAGTTCCCAGATATTTGTTGTACAAAAAGTTACTCACGGGAAAAGTCATCGTGGACTACATTGGTGCTTCCTCTCCCTCCCTCCCTCCGCATAAGCACTTTTCAGTATTTTGCTTGTATAAATTAGCTACAATTTTTTTAAATGGCTTTGTACCTTGAAAAGCATGAGATCTTCTTACTCAATGGATCGGCTCTCTGGGTGCACTTAGTCATTTGTACTGCTTTTTACTACTGCTAGTCCAGTAGATTCAGCACAGTAAAAGAGGGAGCTACATTTTGTTTGTTCTTGTGTATCATCAGCATTGTCTGTGCTGTACCACAGTATAGACAATGGAGAGGGTGAATTCCAAAGCACACCAAAATGTTGTGCTGTAACTGACTTGTGTGGATGCTGCTGGCATAAAAAGGTACCTGGTTCATATTAACATGGTCCTGTTGGAAGGAAGACTGTATTAAAGCGAACTAAGTACCTCTGACTGCAATGTTCACACAGGCAGTTACAGTATTTTGGGGTGCTGTGGCATACTGGAGACAAGCCCTAAGTTTGAGCTATCTGGGTGCAAAGTGGTAAAAGCAATGAGTGCGCATGGCAGAAACTAAAGCCAACAGTGTTACCAAGGTGGGAGGGCCAAGCTTAGCCTAGAGATGCTTTTATAGAGAAGTAAAATTTAAAGAACCTGGTTTGAGGGTATTAGCAAATGGAAAAAGTACTTTTACTTGAAAGCTGTGCAGAGCCTTCTCGCTACAGATGTTGCAAGTTACTGGTTTTTATCATCTCCTTGTGATTTCAATTTATAGTGAAGAGGGTTTTTTTGTTTTGTTCAAAGGTAGCAGCAGGACCAGAGTGGTATATTCATACAATTTACATGGTTAGCATTCTCTCTTGACCTAACTGAGGCATGGGCAAGAGAAGCCTAGAGCATCACCAGACCCTTGGCAGCACCAGGACCCTGAAGCACAGTCGGAGAGCCAATCCTGATGGCCCCACCATCGCGCAAGACAGTGGAACAAATAAAAACAGGGGCACAAATATTCAGCATATAGCCCTCTACCATTCCAGTAAAATCACCCAGGTGAGCCCTATCAAAGGCCAGCACTGGAAATCGCTGGTAGAGACTCCAAAAACAGCATTATGCCTGCCTTTCTGGGAGGGGCAGGTGAGCAGCTGCTGCTGGGTACTGTGGTAGTTGTCTCATTTCTGCTGAAGCAGAGGGGACAGCCCTCTCATAGGAAACCATCTGTCACCTACTCCAGCAGCAGTAATGACAGTTCTGAAGTGTAGAGGGCTTCTCAAAGCTGAGTTCTATTCTTCTAAGATGTCATTTAATTGCAAAAGCAAACTTTACACAGACATAAAATTGCCTGCTGTGGTTGGGTGGTACTATTAAAAAACAGAAGTAGCCCAGCAGGTGTGAATTACTGATTTAGAGTTCAAAACCATTTTTCAGGAACAAGAGGTGAGACTAGGACTCCTTGATGTTTTTTAAACCAGCATTTGCTTTTAAGCACCAGTGTATGTACCTGTATAGCCACGATGTAATCCTGATGTTTAGTTGCTACTGTATAGATTTATTTTTGTGAAGACAGACAGCAGTATGTATGATGAAAAATTTCATAAATCTGTGGAAGAAAATAAATTCTCCTCTCAGATCCTAATAGGGATGTCAGTGCCAAACAAATCTGCTAGTCAGACCTGTGGGAAGATCAGAATTATTGGACTCAGATCTGCTGCGATTATCAAAGAAGAATTTTGTTCTACATTTGTGTAGCCAACAGGTAATAGGTTCATACACTGACCCACTTGAAAAACAGTAATTCAAGGGAAAAGCAAAGGCTGTTAATATATTACTCTCAGGGTAATGAATACTTACTACAAACATGATGCTGCTCCATAATTATTTTTAGAATGTCCTGTATTGTATATGGGAATGTGTCATTGATCTAGGCAATTACTACTAAAGACTGCTTTGAATTCACTTTTTAAATTCAAGTGATTACAGTAAAGTATAAGCTTCTACATGCCCAGTCATGCATCAATTCTGCCTGTTAATTATCAGCACCTAGTAAATAAGTCCAATTAAAGTCACATCTGTGTAATTAGCTGAGTGAAAATTAAATGTACCCTGTAAATTATGTCCTGATTTAAATCCTACACTAGCCTAATAGTGCATTGGGAAATGCCTGTGTCCTCCCAGAAAGTTAGTTTCCTACTTTTGGTTGAAGGAGGACTCCATGATAAGTTATATATTCAAACAGAAAAAAAGCAATGTTATCGAATACCCACTCAATTATATTATAGAAAAGTTACAAAAATCCATAGTATAAAAAGTTTGCAGTTGCTGCAGTTTTTTTCAGCGATCTGTGCAGTAGCAGCTAAGAAATCTGAAAGGTAAGTTATGTGCTCTGCTCTCCATAAATGTAAATGTTTACAATATGCCTTTGTGCATTAATTTTTCAGGCAAGCAGTTTGTAGGTCACTATGTTTTGTTTTTGCTTTCAGCAATGCCTTTTGTTCTATGCAAACAAAATTTAACACCTACAATGAAGACTTGTATCTATTAGGGGCCTGGCACAGGAAGACAGCTAGCTTCCAATTTAACTTTAGGTTATAAATGTACTTAAAAGCCATCTTATCTTATACAACCACTACTGTTACAGTATTCAGAGTGAAACAATATTTGTAGATGCTAATTACGGTACAAGAGGGGCTCCTCTTGCCTCTACTTTCCAAAAGCATAAGGAGCATTATACTGTACAACTTTGTACTAAAAGAATGATTGTTCCATATTTTTCAGAGGTGGAGATGATAAATTAGCCACCTGCAAGTAGGGAAATGGAAAGAACACAATTCAGTGTACCATATTAAACAAGTCAACAGTTAAAAACTAGGTTGATTTTGTAGCAATGTCTTTTCTTACTATTTTGTTCTGTTCCAAATACCACACATCTGTGTGGTATTCTAAGTAACTTAAAGGGCTTAGACTAGAAAACAATGCTTATTTGCACAAAAAGTGTCACATTCAGAAACAGCATATGGATTTCTATGGCACATGATTGTACCCATCTTGCAAAGGGACTCAGTCAGCATTAGAGAAAGCCCCAAGCTGGGCCACAATACTGAACTCACTTACTTTCAGTAGAGCCACTCTAGTGGCTTTTCTTTCAGAGTAGTCACGTCAAGTTAAAACTACCTGGAAACACATGGTTAGGAAGAAACAATCACTTGTTTCTTGACTTACTGAAAGCTGCCTATACAAATACTCCCAGCTAAGGCTCTTGTCATACTATTGAGTACAGAGCTAGTGGAAGTAAAGTTACCTTGTTGAATTTCTCTCACTCTAGCTTGAGAGATGAACTTTAAGTTTTGGCCTAATCCATATATTGGAATCTATGCTTGATTAGTGGCAAATCTGGATATCCATAAATGTGTTAGGGCAAAGCAGAACACTGTAGTTACTTATCACCACTTTTTGTTCAGTAATTCCTCTAGCTTTTAGAGTAGTTCTCAAACAGCATCTGTTAGTAATGGTTTATAAATAGGTCAGTAAAAAAAATTGGAGGCCTACAAAAGTTGCTGGACACTGCAGTTGCTCCCATTACCACACAAATGTCAATCAAAAGAGGGAGAAATGGCCACAAAACCCTCTTGCAATTAAGATTTGTTTAACGTAAACCACATCTGAAATTACAGGACTCTAAATAAATCAGGCATTCTTAAACATTCACACACTTTCAGCTAGAGCTCTTTAAAAGAAAAAGTCAACTGAAGCCCATTTTATTACTTTAATGGTAAAAAAAAGTTCAGCACAGCTGTTGCATTTAAAAAAGTGAAACTACATTAAGTACTATGTTTCTAGTTCAGTAAACAGATGAACCTGATGTCCTTTAATGACATAATAGTTGAGCATTGTACAGTACATCTTATGAAGACCCGTAAATTAAAGAACTACTTATTAAAATTTAGTGATTACAAAAATTCAGCATTCACAGCTTTAACTTCTTTTTCCTGCCTCGCCCATCAGGAGTACCATCCATTTTACGCTTTTGTGCCTGTAAGATATAGACATATGGGTCATTACTTTATTCTCCCTAAAATTTGCTCACTCTAACCAAAATAGCCACTATTTGGAGATTAAACCTTACACAATGTTAAAAATGGGTTCAAGTTAACTGTTTGCTTGGCCAGTACCCATGGAGCACAGCCATTTGTTTTATACTCATGTTCTATTTCAAATAGTTAGACAACCTTTATTTTGCAAGGACATTAAACTGTTCAGATAACCCTGGTCAATTTCCAGTATAGATGAGAGCTCTGAGACTTTCCTCTACTTAACAGAAAAAGCTATGACTTTACATAACATGCATACTTATTTTTTCCAGAAGTGAATATATTAACTGGGTTGAACAGTGAGTATTAGCCATAGAATATGCTTTAGGCTCTATCTCCCTACTCAAGTGGTTGAAGGCAGCAGCTGATTATTTAAAATAAATGAATGTTATCAGGGATCTACAGCTCTTTAAGGTGGAATCAGTTTGGTATGGCAGGTCAGCAAAAGTTGAATAGCTGTAGAACCACCTTTAGGTACATGAACAAAATTAACACTTACAGAAGGGTGAATACTGAAGGTCAGAATTATCTTGTTGAACTAAACCCTAGATAGGACTCACAAATGTAATGTAATGTATGGGTTCTTCTACTCATGGCAGATATCTGCCAATCAAATCTTCACTATATTTTTGCATAAGCTACAGTGAGGTGGCTAAACCAATTTGGAAACAATGCAAAAATAATGGCAAAGAACTTCCTTAGCACAGAACAGTTAAGTTAAAATGGCAATTTCTTTCTTAGCATCTACTTCCTGAGAGTCTAATTCATTTCAAGCTTAAAATACAGCAAAGCCCTGCAAACCACATATAAAAACAGGAAAATGAGCCTGGATTTTATGAATCAGTAAAACTGTCAATCAAGTTTTGATGGCAGGATCTATTGCCACTGATGCAAGAAATTAAAAGCTCTCTGTTCTTCAGATCCCACGTTGTTTCTCCAGGTCTGGGGTTTGAAAATTTTAGCTTTCTAACTAGAGTACCCAAAATAAAAAGCTACTCCCTCTGAAAAAAATCAATTCACTTATTTAGGTGCAAAAGTAGGGCTTTAGGAACCTAGCTTCCAGGCACCCTGGTTTGTAAAATGTGATAAGTAGATGGATCCTTAGAATGACCCTTTAGGAGCCACTTTTGAGAAGTCACACTATTTTCCAGACACTTGCTAAGTACCCAATACTTCTCAGACATCCAGAGATGCAGCCTATAACTAGGTAATTTTCTTCACCAAAGCATTTGAACACAGATTTAAGATGCATAAAAAAAATAACTAACTCACCGAAGAAGGCTTTGGTCCACGTTTCTTCTTCTCTGCCTTCTCCTTTTCTTCCAATTCCATGTTTTCTCTTTCAATCAAAGTAATTAAGGTATTACATCTCCTCTGTAGCTCCTAAGGTACACACAAGATAGCCATTTGATTACTCCACCTATATAGTACCCATCTTCAGACAAATGGTTTTCACATTAATTGTGCACTTGGGGGGGAGGAGAGGAGATAGATTATAAAATTTTACAAACAAACATGCAAATTCAAGACCTTAGTGCTATTTTAGTTGTTACTTATGCTAGTGTTTTAAGACTTCTGTATTTAACAGTGCAAAGTCTTGAGTAATTCTTTAACATTTAATCTTGACTCAAACCACCACACAGAAGGTTTGAATGAAGCCTACAGTGAAGGCAAAAACTCCCATTTATTCCAAAATTACCTCTATTTGCTGGTTTAAAACCAAACCCTTTCAATATTAAGTGTTTATTTTCAGCTTTGACATTAAAGATTATCCTATGTTCTAAAGAGACATTTTGTACCACACAAGTCTATATTAAAGTCTCAAAACATATAGTAATTAGTTTGTTCTACATAGTTCTTCAATCAAAGGAATCAAGATTAAGTTACAGATGCTGCATATAGCATCCAAAAGCCTAAACTACTTTTATCGATCTTGTGAAAACTTTATATATACACACACACACACCTCATCACATGCTGATGAGCTTTGCAGCCATTTGATCAGCGAAATCATGCACCTCAGCCTACCTCACTTGCCCTCTGCCCTCTACTTCCTCTCTATAGGAACCTACATGGTTCAAAGGCCATTAAAAACCCTGCCATGAAAATGTTCTCTCCCTCTTATAGTTTGTATACAGAGTTTTTAAAATAGAATTGACAAATAAACCTTATGTAGATGAGAATGTCTTGTGAATATGAACAAATGGATCCAAACCAACACATACCATTGCAGTTCTGGACTTGAGGAACCAGTCAAATCTGAACTGGGGAGAGTTTCGAATACACTGTCTTAATTCATCATAAACATTCTCTTTATCAAATCCTAACTTGTGAAGCATACAGATTAGAAAGCGATCCTCCTCCTCTGTATAATTCTTCCCTTTGTTAGTACCATATGATATTCTCAACTGGTGGAAAGGTGCTTTGTATCTGCCAATCTAAGGGAGAGAGACAATATTTGAGTACATAAAATTAAACTTAGAGACTAATGTTTCATATCAGCTCTGGATCACATGCAACAGACATGCAGCCGATACTAAAAACAAATACATAATTTAAACAGTCCATGTAAAAATAAGTCAAAGTAGTTGAATCCAACTTGTGCAAGGGACAAATTCAGGTGATAAATTTACTAGTTTAAATGTTTCAATAGCAGCATGGGTAGCTGATCCAGGCAAGTTTGGTGAATAGTCATATTTTCTGACCAGCTGTAAGGTTTTGAGTCCTGACACCACTGTCATATTTGCAAAATTATAGGCAGATCCCACTAGCAGTTCAACAGTAGTTTTATATTAACCCAGTAGCTGAACAGTAGATAATTCTTATTAAACCCTGTTACAATTAAAAGCTCTGAATATCAGTGCAGGCTAATGTCAAATTCATTAACTGTCCAGAAACTACCTCTGCACAAAGTAAATGTTACTTAAGAACTGTGTATTTTACTTGATGATCATTTTACCCCATGTTGCACCCACACAGATGAAAGTAAAGTACCGTGTTTCAATTATATTCTGACAGGGGAGTCAGAATTCCTCCTCTATATAAAGTGAGTTTGGCTAAATACTTTGGAAGAGCTAGATTTTTTTTCAAATTTTTGTTTTTCACATCTCCCAAATCTGTGCTAGATATTCAGAGATTACACAGGACGAACAATTCATATTGTGAAATCACAAAGCAGTAAATTAACTAGCAACAGATTAAGCCATAAAAACACCCAGTTTAAAATATTATGGGTATCAGCCAAAGCAGGAAGAGATTAGTAAGTTATATGCAAGTATATGGACAGCAAAGGATGAGACCAGAGAGACAGTTGCTGGCAGTGAGAATAGTGTTGCTTTATCTCCCTACCCTTTTATACATGGGCTCCAAACATATGACTAGTGCAGATCTCACCCCTATAAAGACTGGTAGCTAGAATTATATCATGTTTAGCCCAAAAGATATAGGACAATAAAAGGAGAAAAAAAATCACAGCAAATACCTTTGTGTCAAGTGCTTTTTTTATACTAATCCGCCTCTGAATTCTAGCTTCTCCTCTTTCAATCTGAGCCATGATCTTCTCTATGTCCTGGAGTTCATTGCATCTTTCCCAGAACACAGCTAAAAGTGTAAAAACACCCACCACTTGTTAGTCTCTTAAGTGTACACAAATGACTCAAACACCTTTATATGGTAAACACCTGTTAAAATGTTATTCACTTGCAGTTTCCTTTAGTCAGACACTAATTCCTACTCTTGCATAATAGTGATAGCCATGGCACTACTACTGATACAGCCTCAAACCTTACAGAATAAAGAAGCCCCATCTGCTGGAACTAAACTTCGCTTTAAAATCATCCTTTTCCACTTCCCTAAGTGTATGTCTACTCTGAAATAAATACCCACGGCTGGCCCATGTCAGCCAACGCAGGCTCTGGGGCTGTTTAACAGCAGTGTATATATTTGGGAGCAGGCTAGAGACCAGGCTCTGGAGCCTGCAAGGGGAGGGTGCCTGAGCCTAAACTTCTGCACCCCAGTTCAACAGCCCCACAGCCGTTTAACTGCAGTGTAGACATACCCTAAGCCAGTAGCTCTCAATCTTTCTAGACAAGGTATCCCTTTTAGGAGTCTGATTTGTCTTCTGTATCCCAAGATTCACCTCACTTAAACTATTTGCTTACAAAATAAGACAAAAATAACCAAAGTGTCACAACACACTACTACTGGAAAAACTGCTTACTTTCTCATTTTTACTATACAATTATAAAACAAACAATTGGAATATAAATATTATACTTACATTTCAGTAGGATACATGAGCCTTGTCTGAAGCCCGGCCCCCCAGGGCTGAAACCCACCCCCTAATGCCGGCCCTGCACTTGCAACCCCCTGCTAATCCCATCCTGTGACCCCCTCCTGAGGGCTACAACCCCCATGTTGAGAAACATTGCTCTATATGAGTTGAGTACCCCCAGAGGTCTACATACCAAGGTTAAGAACCACTGCCCTAAGCCACATAAAATATCATTTTGAGAGGCAGGGATAGAAAAATGGAGAAGGCCATTAACTCTAGATCTAGCACCCAATTATCTATTGGATATGGACAATGGTGACCGGTACACTGAAATTCTAAAATAAAATATTTGAACACCTGGTTCATTACTTCTCAAAGAAGCTTTGAAGTGCTTTACAAACATAGGCAAATAGTCCCACTTTATAAGAATGGGGCTGTAACATTACTTGGTCAAGATTACACAAATAGTCCCTTCTCCTACTGGTCCCTGCCTCGCCTCACCTCACCTCACTCCCACCCCCCCAGGGTCCCTCCTTTGAGAGCTCTCTATACAGTTTGGGTCATCATACTTGCTCCCAACCACAGCCCCACTACTTGGTATGCTCTCCTCCCAGATCCCCACATCTATCATGCCTCTATTCTACCAACTGAAGCTTTCCAGCTGTATATCAATGTTTAAAAACCTTGTTAGATGGGAAGTGAGAAGCAGGTCAGAGTGAACCCCTGATTCACCCAAGCAGAGTCAGATGATCCACAGGCAATGCGTTGCTGTGGAGCTCCACTGTCTAGCCCACTTCTTCCGCAAAGCCAGGAAAACATGACAGGTGGGACAAACTAAAGAGTAATCTAGGCTGTATTAGACTGGCCTCCCTACCTGGTCATGAACGGGAACATCAGCACTTCCATGCCTTCCTCCATTTGCATACCATGCAAAAGCCTTATATACGTAGGCAACAGTGGGGAAGTGACAGAACATGGAGGGCTTTCTGTGCACACAAGACACACCTGTCAAGACGGTTACTCACCTTTGTAACTGTTGTTCTTTGAGATGTGTTGCTCATATCCATTCCAGTTAGGTGTGTGTGCGCGCCGCATGCACGTTCATCGGAAGATTTTTACCCTAGCAACACTCGGTGGGTCGGCTGGAGGCCCCCTGGAGTGGCGCCACTATGGCGCCGGATATATACCCCTGCCGACCCAGCCACTCTTCAGTTCCTTCTTGCCGGCTACTCCGAGTGGGTTTGATGGATATGAGCAACACTCCGAAGTACAACAGTTTACAAAGGTGAGTAACCGTCTTTTTTTTTCGAGTGTTGCTCAATATCCATTCCAGTTAGGTGATCTCACAAGCTTATTAGGAGCAGTGGGGTTCGGACTGAAACGTGGCAAGAACGTAGCTAACGCTGATGGCCAGAGGCCTGTTAGTCATTCTTGAACTGTTGAACCAGAGCAAATGCAGTAGCTAGGTGTATGGACGTGGGACCATGGAGCTATGCGATAGTATCCCGTGGGTAGGTACATGAGCCAGCAGGGTGGCAGATGAAGTCCTGAGCCCTGGTTAATGCACTGATGATGTGGCTTGGGAAATGTGAGCCAAATCTAGTGCGGGTTGCACGTCATCACCCAAGATAGATCCTCTGAGAGAACAGGTTAGTGCCTTTCCTTCGGTTGTACGGACCAGGCATTGGGGCGTATTGACGAAATGGTTTTGCGCTCAATATATGCAGTGCTCTAACAGACATCCAGGGAGTGCAATTGTTGCTCCGATTGCGTGGTGTGGGTAACATGAAAGGCCGAACCACCTAGGTGAGGAAGAAACGGGTGTGGTGTACTGGTACTGTCTTGTGGACATAGTGATATGGACGGAACCACCGTAAGGCCCTAAGCTCGTGACCGTCTGGTCCAATGTACTGGCTGACGAGGAAGCGATTTCCAGACAGACGTATAGCACGAGAGCGGGCGCTCGCGCTCGACATGGGACATAAGTCTGGTTAAACAGTATTGACGTCCAGGTGCGGGTTTGCTCCACGGGCCGGCGGTTTTACCTGAGCGGGCGGTTCGTATAGTGCTCCCAACCTGGGAACTGCGACAACTAGAGTGTGGAGAAGACAGAACACCTTAGCCTGAAGGCAAGGTTAGTGCTGTCCCAGTGTACCTGCTGTTGTAGGCCGAGGGTATCCAAAATAGGGGTCGAGACCTCAGCAGGAGTAAGATCAAGTGTTTCACAACCTGTAGGAGACAACTTCCACACTTGGCAGTACGTTGACCTGTGGAAGGCTTCTGCTACCCCGATTTAGTCAGCGCAGCAGCCCTCGTGGGTGAAGAGACTGCAGGTCAGGTGCGAGCCTGCTGTGCTGAGTTATGAGGTCTGGGTGGAGTGGCAGGGTAATTGGGAGGCTTATTGACCAGGACGAGCAACGTGGCGTTATGTAGTGCTGCTGGACACACGCTTGAGTGATCATGATGATGCGCACATTCTGCTCCTGACGAAGTTTGAGGCAGGACACAATGAGCGCGGGGGAACGGCGGGAAGCATAAAGGTTGTGGCCCTTCCAACGGCATGGACAGGTCGGATCCGGTCCGGGAGAGACCTTGAAGGAGCCAGAACCTCGGAATTTCCTTTCCTCGCGGGTAAGCGACAGGTCCATATGTGGGGGAAAAAAACCATTCTTCTGGCCACAAGAAATGCATCCATCAGGCAGGGCAACCACTCATGAGACAGGAAATCTGCTGAGTTCGAATTGCCAGGAGAAAGGATGCTACCAGATTTATCGAGTGGCTATGCAAAGTTCCCGAAGTGATGGCTCCTGAACAAAAGGAGGAGGACCTGGTCCCTCCAGGTTTCTTGTAGTTACTGCCGTTTGTGCTGGCTGTAACGACAGAGGATGGTTCTATCAAGGAGGCTTGCCAAGAGACTGTAGTAGCCGCACCGGCGGTGCTGGGGGTTCAGGCAGCATCCACTCTGTTACAGCAACGAGATCCCTCGTCGTTGGAAATGTCTCCAGCGTGGAGGGAACAGTAAGCTCGACCACAGTGTATACCGGGGAGCTGTCAGGCACTGGATTCGACAGTGCCGACATCATCAGTGTCTCGACAGTGTCGGTGCCGGTGCCAGGCGATCCAGCTTAGACAGGCTCTCTGGCTGCGGTGCAGTTGGCACGGAAGCAGCAGGAGCAGGGAGCTCAACCACAGTGCAGTCAGGCACTGGATTCGACGGCCCTTGTGGGACCGGGATGGACAGTGCCGATGATGTTGGTGCCTCAGCAGGTGTCGGTGCCGGGCGATCCTACTTAGACGAGCTCTCTGACTGCGGTGCCATTGGCACGGAAGCAGCAGGAGCAGGAAGCTCAACCACGGCGCATGCCGGGGAACTGTCAGGCATGGCAGGAGGAGTCGTGGGCTCTCTCGACCTCGGAGAGAGGGAGTGGTGCCGAGTCGACTTCGGTGCCAGCGACAGCCGGTGTCGAGAGGCCTTGGCAGTGCCGGTGGGGTCCGGTGCCGGGGAGGCGCTTCTGCCCACCAAGTGGCCAGCGCTTGGTGCAGAAGGTGGAGAGTAAGTGAAAGTCCCACTCCATGTTGTTCTCGGCTTAAAAGCCTTGCAAATGGGGCACTTAGCTGTGAAGTGCAATTCCCCAGGCACCTCAAACAGGAGTCGTGCGGATCTCCTGTCTGTATCGGCTTGTGGCAGGCCGAGCACGATTTAAGAACCGGCTCCGGCACCAGTTGCGGGGAAGGGGCTACTCCCCGAACCCCGCTAACTATTACTAAACTAACTATGCTAGTAAAGAAAAAACGTATAAGTATATAAATATATATAAAAGGATAATAACTATATACACGAGAACTACGAGTAGCTAGGGAAGTGGAGGTCAGCTAAGCGCGCTCCACTGTTCCAACGACCGACACAGGCGGTAAGAAGGAACTGAAGGGGGCTGGGTTGGCAGGGGTATATATCCAGCGCCATAGCGGCACCACTCCAGGGGGCGCCCAGCCGACCCACCAAGTGTTGCTAGGGTAAAAATCTTCCAACGAACGTGCATGTGGCGCGCATACACCTAACTGGAAAGGATATGAGCAAGCACTCGAAGAAGAGCCTCCAGTTTAAGTCATAACCCAAATACGCCAAAAGTTCCATTCTGGCACACCTTGTCAGATGTGTCAAAAGGGGACTCCTCTCTGGCAAATCTGATGTCTGCCAGAAAATGACGATCTCCCCAAAGTGGGGCGGACAGCTCTGTGCCTGAGGTGTCTCTTCATCCACAAGTCTACTTCCCATCATGTCCAAAGCCAGTGTTACTAAAGAGGGGGTTGGTCAGAGAGAGAAGAGAAGTGCAGCTGAAGGTGCCACAGGGGCAGGCCAATCCACTCCACTCTAGGACTGGATCATCTTCCAACAAGCCTCCTGTGGTTCATCAGAGCAGAATGAGGAGCTGCGCTGATTGGACAGATCTGAAAAGGTAGTCTCTCCCCATTCCAAATTAAGAGAAAAAGCATTTCTCTTCAGTTCCCCCCACATCATTCATTAGAGTGAACATTCACAATAACAAAGGAAAAGAGAAGAGTTTTGTCTAACAGGAAAGCGGAGGTGGGACTTGGAAACATGGAGCCAGTTTACCTACTCTGAGCAAGTAACTGGACTAGGCAGACGGGACAGGGAGTCAGCAGATGCTCTCCTACTCAGCACTGCTGGCCAGTTATGACTATAGAAGCTTATGGGCAATCTCTGCAGAGAAGTCCTATTGCTACATACTCCCTCCCCACCCACAGGGCACAGCTGCCTCTGCACAGGAGTTGCAACTCAACACCCCATTGCTACTAATATGAGGTAGGCTAGGACTGAGGCAAGAAGGATGAAGGGCTGATGTCTAAAACTGTTGGAGACTGGGGGCCAGACTTATAAAAGTATTTAAGCGAAAGATGCAGACAAGTGCCTATTGGGATTTTCAAAAGTGCCTAAATACCCAACTCTCCTTTATTTCAATCTCAGTGCAGCTTTAAACTACTGAGTGGCTATACGTGACTAAATAACCCAGGTCCTTTCCCAACATCATATCAATTATTTCACCATGTCTTAGAGCCGTTATCTAAACTCAAAAGCAAAAAAAAAAAAAAAAAAAAAAGTTTACAGGCATTTCAAACTAGAAAAGTGCCAAAATACATCAGGTACCATCCTCTACAAGTTAGTTATATGTTCACATCATTCAAGGAGAATATTACCTGAATACTCAATGACTTCCTCTGGGGTTTTTCCTTCAACTTCACGAGCTATATTTTCAATATCGTCACGGCCCCATTTTTCATTAGCTTTGATGAACTGGTTAAAATCTCTCTTATTCCAGTTAGTAAATCCCTGAAAAGCAATAAGCAGCAATAGAGACATCTTTTAGTTAACTGTGTTGGGTTTTCTTCATTTAAAAAACAAACCAAGATATTAATTTCAATGTAAATGCGAAAAAAACACACATACAAGGCTCTAGGTGTCTTAGCACAATGGCTCTCAACTTTTCCAGACTACTGTACCCCTTTCAGAAGTCTGATTGGTCTTGTGTACACCACGTTTCACTTCACTTAAACTATTTGCTTACAAAATCAGACATAAAAATACACAAGTGTCACAGCATGCTACTACTGAAAAACTGCTTTTTTTATTTACCATATAATTATCAATTGGAATATAAATATTCTACTTACATTTCAGTCTATAGTATATAGAGCAGAACAAGTAATTGTCTGTAGGAAATTTTAGTTTGTACTGACTTTGCTTGCCTGTCATAAAACTAGGCAAATATCTAGATGAGTTGATGAACCCCGGGAAGACCTCTGCATACCCCAGGAGTAAATGTACTGGTTGTGAATCACTGTCTTAGCACAACAACAAAACACAGCAGCATTAAAATCTGTTCTTTACCAGTACAGTTTGTTTCATGCTAATGTGAAAACATTTTCTCCACCTGAGCAGAGGGGAAAAGAGGTTACTTCCCACTCCCAATACTGTTGCATAGGAGGATCCCAGAATTATAAACATTATCCCCAATTGCCTCTCTCTCCAGTCTCAAATCCATTTTTCCTTTTAAAGGTCCTAAATAATCAAAAACACCCCCCCCCCCCCACCTTCAAAGGTTTTCTCCTTATAGAGGCATCCATGGAAGTTCTTTGAAGGGAATAAGCTCCCTCCTCAGAAGCTGATACTCTTAATAGCTCCATTGGTCATAGATAGCAGAACCACAAAATAGATGTTAAAAATCATCTAGCATGACTCAGTCCATTTTGCAAGAATAGTCTCTACATCTCTCCCATGCACAAATGCTTTTGCCCTAACAGAAAGATTAGCTCTAGGTTTGAACTGGTGGGCTTCTGCCCACCCTTATACAGCAAAGAATGCTTAAATAAATGTCAGTAGTAAACATCCCTGATGAGGATACTTATCCACTAGGAACTAAACTGGCTTATAAAAAAAAAATAAAAATACTCCGATATTCCCCAACAGCTACCAGATTATAACCTGTTGAGTACCAAATTGGTCATTTTGAGTTTAAAGCATTTCCCCGCCCCCCCCCAACGTCTTAACTTTTATCTATCATTTGAATATTTTAAAAAAATAACATTCAGCCAGCCACATCATTTTAGAGACAGCTCACTTGATGTTACTAGAAAAACTAGTATCAGAACATTAGAGAAGCTGAATTAATATCTGCTTAGTTATTTATCCTCCATTCTGTGTCTAGTTTATTTCCTTCTCAGAGCAGAACTTTGTTCATTATATCAAATTTCCCCTCTTCGCCTGTTGCCTCATGATAGCTTGGGAAATCTGTCTATGTAAAACTGATGAATTCCGATTGATTAATTAATTCAGTGTATAACTAACCCTTAGTGCATATTAAAATCAGTTGTTGCTCACACAAACCATGTCATGTTACAAAGCAGCTACAGGACAACAAATAAGTTGTTAACATGGAATGACTTTACTGAGGCAATCCAACGGACATGCTAAAGAGAGACTGACCAAGTGAAGGAAATTTGTTATTCCAGGTTGTCTGCAGGGAGGGAGTTGGGGCAATAGAAATTCCCCAACAGAACAGAACACAGGAAGAAGTGCTCACAGTTGCTGATAAAAGGCACATGTTCTCTGAGCTAGACAAACCATTTTACTATTGGACCTGAACAGGTGAGAAAGAGCTTGAAGGCTTAGCAGGAGAGAAGAATCTGGGTACTCAATGAACTGGCCTAAAACGAACTCAAAGTGGTGAGGACAATGGAGGGAAGGTTATTGCATGTGTTTGTAAGTCTCTATGCTTCCGCTACACAAGGGGGTGTGAGTGAGTGTGCGCGCACACGCTGGGGGCGTGTTTAAGACGGCTTTGCAAACCTCCAAGTTCTTGGAGGTAGTCTGGGAAGGGATGTGCTTAAGCTACTGGGGAGACTGGGGGTAGGGGTTAGCATTAGTCTTCTGGCCTAGGGCAGCTGGACTGCAGAGAGTCTGAGGCCTGGTCTACACTACGCGTTTAAACTGATTTAACGCTGTACCCGTCCACACTACGAGGCCCTTTATATCGATAAAAAGGGCTCTTTAAATCGGTTTCTGTACTCCTCCCTGACAAGAGTAGCAGCGCTAAAATCGGTATTACCATATCGGATTAGGGTTAGTGTGGCCGCAAATCGACAGTATTGGCCTCCGGGTGGTATCCCACAGTGCACCACTGTGACCGCTCTGGACAGCAATCTGAACTCTGATGCAGTGGCCAGGAAAAGCCCCATGAAATTTTGATTTTCATTTCCTGTTTGCCCAGTGTGGAGCTCTGATCAGCACAGGTGGCAATGCAGTCCCAAATCCAAAAAGAATCCAAAGAGGCTGACCCTCCGATGGACATTACGGGAGCTCTGGATCTGATCGTGTATGGGGAAACAAATGTTCTATCAAAGTTTTCTGGTTACAAGAGACGAAATGCCAACAGCGTTTTGTAAAAAAAGATTAAGGTACACAGTGCTGCGTTGACAAGCATACGGGAAGCCAGACTCAGATGGAGCTCCTGGGAGGGGGAGGAGAGGGATGGGAGGGAGGGGGTAGTGAGGATCAGCTATCCCAACAGTCCACAGCAGTCTCCGAAAAGTATTTTGCATTCTTGGCTGAGCTCCCAATGCTGTAGGGTCAACACATTGTCGCGTGGTTCAGGGAATTAGCTTCGTCATTTACTCCGCCCCCCCCACACACCAGTGAAAGAAAAGGGAATGAGATCGTTTTTGACTTCTTTCAGTGTCCCTATGTCTACTTGAAATGCTGCTTGGTAGACGGATGCTGCAGGCAGTGAAGGCAAAGTTATCCACTCCTTCCCCGTGCCCAGTGGCAGATGGGCAGTAGACTGGTACTAGCCCTCCTGTTATACCCATGCGTGCTCTGGCTGGGCTTAGGTGAGGCTGGCGGGTGGCTCTGGGTGAAATAGGAATGATTTGGTCATTCCCAGTAGTGATACGAACGGCTGTACACCTCTCATCATAGCACTGGGCTGAGCTCATCAGCCCTCCCTTCTGTGTAAGAAAAGATTCTGTCCTGCTGGACTGTCACATAGCAGCGGCATGCTGGCTCCTCTCCCTCGCAGCCGCTTAATGTCCTCCGGACTGTCTAGCCCGGGAGGCTGCTTCCCATTTATCTCAACTACAGTCAGCGTTTCTTATTGCTTGCATTCTTTATACTTCATGAGACAATATGGGGGGGACACTGCTACGGTATAGCCAGGGAATGATTGGAGGGAGGATGGGAAGCAACGGGTGGGCTGGTTGCAGGGGCACCCCCCTGTGGAAATGGCATGTAGTCAGTCATTTCTGCGGGATCTGGATGGGAGCAGCTTGTCTTCTTGAACATGGTTCTTAGTTACACCTGCCCCATATTCTAGGCAGGACTGACTCTATTTTTAGAAACACGAAGGATCCTTCGTGTTTCTAAAAATAGAGTCAGTCCTGCCTAGAATATGGGGCAGGTGTAACTAAGAACCATGTTCAAGAAGACAAGCTGCTCCCATCCAGATCCCGCAGAAATGACTGACTACATGCCATTTCCACAGGGGGGTGCCCCTGCAACCAGCCCACCCGTTGCTTCCCATCCTCCCTCCAATCATTCCCTGGCTATACCGTAGCAGTGTCCCCCCCATATTGTCTCATGAAGTATAAAGAATGCAAGCAATAAGAAACGCTGACTGTAGTTGAGATAAATGGGAAGCAGCCTCCCGGGCTAGACAGTCCGGAGGACATTAAGCGGCTGCGAGGGAGAGGAGCCAGCATGCCGCTGCTATGTGACAGTCCAGCAGGACAGAATCTTTTCTTACACAGAAGGGAGGGCTGATGAGCTCAGCCCAGTGCTATGATGAGAGGTGTACAGCCGTTCGTATCACTACTGGGAATGACCAAATCATTCCTATTTCACCCAGAGCCACCCGCCAGCCTCACCTAAGCCCAGCCAGAGCACGCATGGGTATAACAGGAGGGCTAGTACCAGTCTACTGCCCATCTGCCACTGG
>NC_133773.1:55829884-55865003 GCF_003597395.2 Chelonoidis abingdonii | reverse complement strand
AAATCGATTTAAGGAGGCGGTTAACTCGATATTAAGGACGACGTCGTGTGAACGGATACAGCGTTAAATCGGTATATCAGCCATTAAACCGATTTAAAGTCGCAGTGTAGACCTGGCCTAAGGGGGCAACAGTCCCCTTACATTAAGACAATGTCAATCCTATTAATCTCTATGTTCCCTTGTTGCTTGCCAAAGATTAAATTGCATAATTTGTCTGTCTACAAAACATTTATGTGTTGCCAATCCAGTATTTTCAGATACTTTTTTCAGAGCAGATATTTATGTGCACCTTGAATCACAATTTTACTAACTGTGAATAGCATTATCTACTAAAAATATCAATGTTTGGCTGAAAATCCAGGATTTGTAAGATATTTATCCAAAGTTACAATTCTGTACATTTAACTATCTTCCTGTCTTTTGCATTATGTAAACTAAAGGATTAGCTTGAAGTTTCAACCAACTCTTAATTACTGTCAAATTATAATAAATTTACAGTGGGTGAAATTCGTCCAAGAGCAGAGGGTCCATAGAAAAACCTATGCATCACTTCTGTCTCATAGTAAGGCTGGGACTGGGGCAAGGCAGAATGGTCAAGATGGCTTCTGCACTCTTTCATGCTGCATAGAAGATGTTTGCGTTGGATTTGAATAGAATGGCAAAGAGGGAGCAGGCTAGAGGAGAGGCCACTGAACCCACACTTATGCAGATCCAATGGACCAGTCACAGGAGTGGGGAATGACATAGCAGCCCTGTGTCCTGTCGCATTCTACTCCTCCAACTCCCTTTTCATGCACAAAACTCTTTTATCAGAGCTTGTGACCTTTTACGTCACCTCATAAGAATATTATTCAGAACAAGAAAATCCAAATAATTGTTGGTGCAGGCAGGGAAGGGACTACAAAGCCTGTTGTGTACAACTAATGAAAAGTCTTACATATATTTATACCTTTCAGCTCAAGAGATCCCACAACACTTTACAAACTATGCATCCTGTATAAAGGAATCATTTCCCTCCAACAACAAAATATTATGAGATGAAGGATGACAGCCCCATGTAATAGTGTATGATAAGAAGAAAGGAGTACTTTACTGAAATAGAAGTCAGAGCCAGATCACTAGCATGAATCTTCCAAAAAACAAGGACAGCACACCAAGTGCATTATACTGTCCTTGTAGTGTGCAGACATACTCAAAAGATTTTCACACTTAACTGCACAGATCCCAAAAAAGGTGGAATTTGGCCCCAAGACATACTGTAATCACACTGATTATGTAATTAGTTTCTTTCTTCTGCCAGGAATGTCAATGCCTTTTAATGATATTGTGGAGAGTTTTCACAGCTGCTATTGCATTTTCCTATTAGATCTCTCTTTTCTGCCTTTTGAAGTCTGCTCAAATTTTAGAATTATACAAAGAGTTTTTAGCAACAAAATAGTACATCCATCTCAGGTTTCTTAATCTGGAATCTGGGAATTCCAAAGTAAGCCAGCCTACTTTTGATTTAACACTTTTGGACAGAATTGTATGCGCTCGTTCAAGTGAAAAACTGGTAACTCAAAGAGGTATAATCATTTTGTGGTCTGATGGCATAGCTGAATTCTGTACTGAAAATCTGACTCACTAAGGCTACGTCTACACTACGGGCTAAATTCGAATTAGCTTAAACCGATTTTATAAAACAGATATTGTAAAGTCGATTGTGCGCGTCCACACTAGGAGCATTAATTCGGTGGTGTGCGTCCATGGCCCGAGGCTAGCGTCAATTTCTGGAGTGGTGCACTGTGGGTAGCTATTCTGTAGCTATCCCATAGTTCCCGCAGTCTCCCCCGCCCCTTGGAATTCTGGGTTGAGAGCCCAGTGCCTGATGGGGCAAAAATCATTGTCGTGGGTGGTTCTGGGTACAGCCTCACCACTCCACTTTGTGAAGGACGAGACAACCATGTTTGCGACTTTTTTCCTCGGGTAAACTGAACAACACGCCAATAGGCACAGCAATCATGGACCCTAGCTGTAGATCAGTAACGCAATCGGTGGACGTTAGTTAAGACACACTCGCGCATTACTCTGTTGCAGTCTATTGTGAACCATGAACTCCAAGGCAGGCGGAGGAGGAGCAGCTAACGGCTCAGCGCAGTCGACGAAGAGCGATGAGATTGTGGAAACTAATTTTTCCTCTAACCGCGGGCCCTTGTCATTTGGGCGCTAACTGTCGTGGTATTGGGCAGGTTCTACCCCATTGAGACGCGATTTGTGGCGCGGGAAAACAAGCACAGAAGGGGGTGTGGGTAACCGCATAGTTTGCAGTGTGGATGATTTCGCGTGGCTGCGAACTTTTCGGGCAAAACGCGTAAGAGCACTTTCTTTGAAGCTTTGTGGCTTGCTTTCCCCATGCCTGAAGCCCGTAATACCAAGAATGAGAGGCAAGTCCTCAAGTGGAAGACAGCGAGTGGCAATACCCTCTGGAACTTGGCATACGCCAGAACAGCATCTGGTCAGTTCGGGAATCAATTTGGCAGTGGGAAATCTAGGGGGGCTGCTGTGATGGCAAGTAGCCAAAGCAATCATTAAGCTGCTGCTACGAAAGGTTGTGACTCTGGGAAACGTGCGGTCATAGTGGATGATTTGCTGCAATGGGATTCCCCCACAGATGACCCATACCCTATCTTGGCCCTGGAGCAACGAGGGACCCAGTACGTACCGCAAGGGGAACTGTTTCAATGGTGGCTGCAAGCACTGTGGAAGTCACAAGGGGATATTCACCAACATCCCCGTGGCATGGCAGGAGGGTTTGACGGCGTGTCTTCAGAAGCAACTACTCTGTTAAACGCTGGCAGCAAGCGGAAGTTACTTCCAGACAGAAAATAACAGTTGGGGATGTTGAAATGCCTGTCGTATCCTGGGGCCGACCCAGCCTAATCCCCTTAAATCGCAATGGCTCATGAAGCCATATCACAGGCAGCCTGGACAGTAGTCAGGATTTTATTAACTACAGGCTGAGCAAGTGCAGAATGGTGGTAGACATGTGTATTTGCTGTTTAAAGGCGCGCTGGCGCCACATATTACTTTCGCTCAGAATCAGCCAACCAATGTCCCGATTTGTTATTGCTAGCTTCTGTGTGCTCCACAATCTCTGTGAGAGTAAGGGGGAGACTTTATGGCAGGGTGGGAGCTGAGAGCAAATCACACTGGCCTGATTACGAGCAGACCAACACCAGATCATCAGCATTAGAAGAGCACACCCAGGAAGCCGGTACGACATCAAGAAGCCTTGAATACGAGTTCATCACAAAGGCAGGCTACGTGTGATGGCTGTGTTTGTTTCCCCTTCAAGACCCGCCCCACCCCTTCATTGACTCCTCTCCGCTGTAGCAACCCATCCCTCCCCCTTTGAATACAGCTTGCTTAAGGAACTAAAGTCACATGCATTAAAAATCATGTATTCTGTATTAAAAGTCAATCCCTGTAAGGCAACCCACTCTCCCTTTGCATGTATTCTTTGTAAAAAGTAATTATAAAAAGGAGGTAGAGAATTATCAAGGTATCTGGTGGGTTTGGGAGGAGGATAGGAGGGAAGTAAAAAGGACTATTAAGGCAGCATTATCAAGTAATGACAGCCTTGTTGGTTGGTACTGTCATAGGGGGTGGAGTGGCGTGCACAAAGCCTCTCCCCACGTTCTAACCAGTCTGGGTGAGGAAGAAGTACTGGAAACATTGTGAAGTACGTGAGGAGTGGCTTAAACATGGACTTGAGGCGCAGTGGCTCTGATAACCCCGCTGCTCTTACCTGAAGATCTCACTACGAACGTCGGAGGATATCAGTTTTGATCACGGCAGCAGCTCCAGCGTTGCACCCCGCAGCTGATCTTCCTACCTACACCTCTTGATCTTCCCTGCCGTGCACCTCTCATCTCGGCGTCTCTCCTATCTTCACGTTGGTCCCTCCTGTTCGCTAACGTTCACGTGGCAACTTCTGTACTTTGCTAGCAACGTCCTTGCCATCCTTCATTCTGATGACTCTTTCATTGCGGGTTACTTCCATGATTTTCAGAGAACATTTCAACCTTTGTGTCTCTTCTTTCCTCCTTATCTGCTGAGCTAGCCTTCGGATGGAGTACGGAGAGGCTTGAAAAATGTGCACTGTATCGGGGGAGGGGAAAAAACGGATGAGAAGAAGTGTGTAAAAAGATAATTTTTTTTACAGACAAATGTTACTCTTGATCAAAGCAGTGAACAACACTATTCACCTAAGCATAGCACATGGTGATTTCACTACAGAGGCTCATTTTGCACTTCGTTTATATTGAGTGCGTGTGGCTCTGGTGGTTACAGATCTCACAGACGCAGGTCGGACGCATCATCATTCAGTTTTCCATCGGCATGGTAAGGCTTTAATGTTTGACTCTCTCCAGCCTTCATATACACAGTGCCTATGATGCCTTTTTCCTGTTACCGGGCAGGCAGCAGACGGCAACCCCCTCTTCTCCCATTCCAACGGGATTGCTTCACTCCTCCCCACCGCATGGCTGCTATCAATGGAAATCACTGCTAATCATCCCCCTCCTTCCCCTCCCCACGCGCGTGGCTGTAGCAGGAAGATCCTACTAGCGCAAAGCTAAGCGCTATCCTTCCTCTCCCTCCCCCTGCTTTGCTACGCTGCAAGGAAGGATTTGATTTAAGCGCAACAGCCCAGTAGGCAAATGGCCATACTCTGTCCCCTTTATTTCAACGCAGGTTACCCAAACTGAACGATATAAACTCTCCTTAGGATAAACACAGTGGATAAAGAACAGCTGGTTTCTTGAATGCCAGCATCCACCCGGACCAATACGCAGCTGTGCTTTGTCATGGAATGATCCAATTAGCTTGCTACATGCATGGGCGTGGTAAAGTGTCCTATCCATAGTGGACGAATAAGGCTGCCTTGCCCCCAGAAACTTCTGCAAAGGCGTTTGGAAAGTACCTCCAGGAAAATTCACATGGAGATTTCTTTGGAGGATTTCCACTCCATCCCCAACATGTTAACAAACTTTTCCTGTACTACTGGCTTGCAAATGGACATTCCAAGCCGTGATGGCAAATCAATCATGTTAATAAACGCTTGGCCTTTTAACACCTGTTCATATTTACAAAGGTAGCAAACTCACCAGAGGGTCACTTCCATGGCTCTCATCATGTTTGGGCTCTAGTGCTTGGGAAGGGTGGGAGGGTAATTCTGTCTGGGTCATCGAAAGCTCCTGCTGTTGGGCTATAGCGAGTGCCTGTGTCGCTGCTCTGCAGATGAGTGTCCTCTAGCTCTTCCTCTCCTCACTCCTCGCTCATCTTTCCCCTCCGTGAATCCTCAGCCAGTGGTTGAGATTTAACCCCCACCACGACTCGAATCCACGGACAAAGGGGGGGTATGGTGGCAACAGCCTCCTAAATTGCATGGCAGCTCAGCATAGAAGCGGCATGTTTTTTTGGCCCTGACCTCTGATCTTCCGTTTGCTGCTTTGGTTTTCTGGTATGTGTGTCTGAGCTCTATAACTTCACCCTGCACTGCACAGCAGTCCCTGCGTGGTCTTTTCCCTCATAGGCCTTTGAAATTTTTTCAAAATATTTCTTTCAATTCGTCTTTTTTGAACGGAGTTCTGTTAGCACTGAACTCCTCTCCCCATATAGCGATCAGATCCAGTACGTCTTTGCGGTCCACTGCTGAGCCTTTTCGATTCTCAGGGGACTGCTTGTTACCATGTGCTGATGAGCTTGGCGTGGTCACCTGTGCTGAGATCAAGAGCTCCACGACTGGCCAAAAAAACGAAACTGAATTCAAAAAGTTTGCGGGGCTTTTCCTGTTTACTGGCCAGTTGCCTCTGAGTTTGATTCCTGTCGCAGAGGCAGTCAGTTGGTTGCACTGCTGGGATATCCTACCCGGAGGCCATAACGTCGATTTCCATCCACACTAATACTATTCTGATATAATATCGATTTTAGCGTTACTCCTCTCGTTTTGTAGGAGTACAGAAATCGATTTAAAGAGCCCTTTAAATCCATTTAAAGAGCACTGTAGTGTGGACAGGTGCAGCGTTAAATCGATTTAACGCTGTTAAAATCGATTTAACGGCGTAGTGTAGACCAGTCCTAACTTTTCTTTACCTCAAAGTTGCCTAATATATCCTTGAAGACAACATGTTAAAAGAGTTCACTGAATGTCTGCCATTGACATGTATGGTGCATACAAAAAGGAGCTGCAGTTATAGCTTTGTCCACACTGAAATCTGAAACACTGTTAGCACCTTTTTATTTGAATGCCATTTCAAATCTCAGCACAGATGGAAACTGTGATAATTCAGTAGTGATAAAATTTTGCTTCATCTTAAGCCAGGAACTGACATGTTCTGCACTTACAGCAGCTGCTAGGGAAAGCTTAGGTTAATGTGGATGATAATTGGTTCTTTGAACAAGTTGGGCACACTCTCAAGCAGCTTCAATATCAGATTTCTCTTAATCACAGATGAGTACAATCTTTTCCTTTTCTTGCATTTTCTTTCTTTATGCTCCATCTGTACTGTAATCAATTCAATGATCCCATGGAAACAAATGCTCAGCATTGTAAATAACTTGTGATCAGACAAATATAGAGCTTATTAGAGCTGAATTATGTGTCAAGATGAACTATGCATTTTTATGCCCTTATTTTGATGACTTCATTTTTCAGGGAAAGGACCTATTTAGAGTAAATCTGCATATTTCAGCCATAGCGTAGATTCACAGCAAACAAGTAATGACTTATTTCATTGAATAAAAATAAAAAACAAACAAAAAACCCCCACACCCAGTGCATATTAGCTGCAATATGTATCCAGTTTTGAGAAGACTAAAACTCTTTAGGTAATCCACAAAATATGTTAAAAATATTTATTTATTCAGATTTTTCCCTTTTTTGCTTCTGTATAACTTAAGAAGACATGAAAGGAAGCATAGGTGCTCAAAGACCCCACCCCCATTCCACCCCTTCCTTTAAGACTCCACCTTCACTCTGCCTCTCCCTACCCTGCTCCACCCCCTCCTCGAGGTCCCACCCTCACTCCAGCACCTTCCCCCAGGCTCCAACCTCGCTCCACCTCTTCCTGCCTCCGCTCTGCCCCCTCACCAAGGCCCCGCCTGCCTGCTGCTCTCTGCCTTCTTGGAAGCCCCATCCTGAACTACCAAACAGCTGTTTGGCGGTGCTGCTTATCAGCTATTTGGCTGCATTCCCAAACAGCTGTGGCTGGTAGGAGCTGAGCACCCACTATTTTTTTTCCGTGGGTGCTCCAGCCCCATAGCACCCATGGAGTCAGCGCCCATAAAAGGAAGGTTTTTTAACAAATAAAATACATTAATGGTAGTACTGTAAATACATGTGTTCTGGCACTTCTTTATTTAGGACTCAAGTATTATTTATAACGTCACAGATACCAAAGAATCAAAACCCAATTCAATGAAAATTTTTATTCATAATGTTTACACATTTTTTGTTTTTGTTAATGCCTGATTAACTCAGACATCTAAAAACAGTTGACAGAAAAGCTTCTTTGTTAAAGATTCAAAACCTCAGACTTCAACTACTGTTTGGCTGATATCCCTCCCAGTTCACTTTTTTGGGTTCGGTTCTTCAGCAAATGTCTAAGGATCTTGTTCAAACTCAAAACACAAGCCAGCAAAATCTCCTGCCATATTCCGTTTATGCAGGTTACCTGTCTTAACTTCAAACAACAAAACAGGGAAGGTCTGATGTCTTTAGGATTCTGTATCTCATCTTTTTGTTAGCAAATCTCCATTTCTTCCTCTCATCTTCATTGTTATTATTGTAAGAGTAGTTGACTCATTTTTAAGAGTCTGAATCCAAATAGACTCAGATGCATCTGAATGCATCATTGTAGAAAAGGAATCATTCCCAGCTGGGACTTTGAATTCCTTGATGATATTTTAAATAATTTAATCCATTAATTCCCACACTTCTGTTCACCTTGGCATTTAAGGGCAGATTGTTAGTGTCCCCTTCAGTGGCAGATGTGAGTGGAAGGGGTAGGACAGGCTCCTAATGTCTGTGGCATGAGTCATCATGTAGGTGTAGAATCTGAGGTCAGCTGTATGGTGTCGGGACATAGCCAGGTGCTGCCTCTTATCCATCTATTCTGGAACTACATCTGGTGAAGGGACTTCCACACATCCCCATTCAGTTTGTTTCTGCTGCCTCTGAAATAGCCTGCACTGACTTTTTGGATATGCTGATGATCTAACTATTGTAGGAGAGACAGAAAACATGGTACAAAGGTTGACTGAAGTCTTGAAGAAAGAAGCAAGAAAAAGATTTACAATCAGTGACAATAAAACTAAAATATATGCTTGTGAGCTGAGGAGCAGATCTTGGATAAACTTACCTAACCATTGATAACCACAGTTATCAACAAGTTAGACAATTGATATACCTCTCCTCTTCTATCTCTACATCCTGTGTCTAGGAAGTCTCATTCACGTACAACTTCAGTTATGCTGATGACTCACAGACCTATGTCCCCATTCCTGACCTGTTTCTTTCTGACCAAACTAAAATCTAGGCCTGTCTTTCTGACATCTCTTCATGGATATCCAGCTGTCAGTTTAAGCTCAGCATAGCCCAAACTGATCATTTTCCCAGCTCATCTCTTCAGCCATGTCACCCCTCTTTTTCCCTCTCTCCTCCATCTGACTCCTCCATCTTCACCACAGCAAACACAAACTACTTGTCTTCACTTCTAAAGCCCTCGAGGCCTATCCTTGCCCTTCTAGTATGCTCGTATCTGCTACTGAGACATCAGCTCCTGCCTCCACACTGTCAGTGATGCCAACCTCAGTTGTTGTCTCTTGTCTTATATTTAGGTTGTCATCTCTTTGATTATGTGTTTATACAGCACCCTAGTACGAGGGTACCTAACCCATGACTGAGATCCCTTGGCACAACCATATGACAAATAACAAATAAACAGTTGTAATTGCACTAACTTTCCTGAAACATTCTGCAGCAGGCAAAGGATAAGTAACATTCCATGCACATGTGTGTACGGATCAACATGTCAATAAGGAACCCATGTTCCTGGCGGCACCTCCTGCTGGTCATCTTGGGAATTAGCTCTTTTGCAGCTCTGGAGTGCCCTCTGTAGGCCGGTGTCTCACCTGCCACTGGCCCCGGTGCCCCTCACAGACCCCGGTGCCCCTACTCTCAGGGTTCTGCTCCTGTAGTACTGTTAAGGTTCCTTCCCCACTCTGAACTTTAGGGTATAGATGTGGGGACCTGCATGGATACTTCTAAGCTTAATTACCAGCTTAGATCTGGGATTGCTGCCACCATCCCCCAAGCACTACTTTTTTCCCTGGGTAGTTTTGAGGGACTTCACCAATTCCCTGGTGAACACAGATCCAAATCCCTTGGATCTTAAAACAAGGAGAAATTAACCATCGCCCTCCTTTCCCCGCACCAGTTTCCTGGTGAGTCCAGATGCCAACCCCCTTGATCTAAAAGCAAAAGGAAAAATCAAATCAGGCTATTAAAGAAAAGGCTTTTAAATTAATAGAAAAGAAAGGTAAAAGAAAACCCTCTGGGAGAGATTAGTATTACCAGCTACTCTTCACAGACAACAGTTCAAAAAACAACAGAGGGTGTTCCCCTGAGAGCCAAATTTCGTTACACAAAATACCCAAATACCCAATTGATTCTACCTCTAATTGCATAAGACAGGTTACAAAGAAATAAACATAAACCATGTATTCCTTTCTAAAACTTACTACTCTGATAAGAGGACTGGTTCCTGATCTTTCTCACTCTGTCCTGAACTAAACTCTAAACAAAGGAAAAACTTCCCTCCTTCCTTTTGAAACATCTTGTTCCCCCATTGGTTCCTCTGGTCAGGTGTTAGCTAGGCTAGGTGAACTTTTTAACCCTTTACAGGTAAAAGAGGCATTAACCCTTAACCATCTGTTTATGACAAATACCCTGCAGTCTCTCTGTGTCTCCCCACACAGCAAGGGCGGCTCTATGTATTTTGCCACCCCAAGCACGGCAGTCAGGCGGCTTTCAGTGGCATGCCTGAGGGAGGTCCGCCGGTCCCACTGCTTCGGCATACCTGTTGCTGAATTCCCACCAAAGTCGCGGGACCAGTGGACCTCCCGCAGGCATGCCACTGAAAGCCACCTGACTGCCGCCCTCATGGCAACCGGCAGGCCGCTCCCCACAGCTTGCCACCCCAGGCACGCGCTTGGTGCACTGCTGCCTGGAGCCACCCCTGCTCCCCAGGGAACCCCCAACCCTCTATCCCCACCTCGCCTCAGTCTTTGGCTACTGCCAGTCACTGTCTAGACCTCTCTGACAGGGCTTGACTGCAGTATAATTGCCACTCATCATTGGCAAGGAGGGTTTAGACTTGCTGCCTCTGCTTGCCCTTGGGCTGCCCCATTGCAACCCCAGTACCTTCTCAGCCTTTAACAAGGCCTGCAGCCTGGGGGTTTTCCAGGCCGGAGCTCCCCAGCTCCTCTGGTCACTCCCCTGTCCTGTTCCACTTTAGGTACCTTGCTCAGCAGCCAGGCCCATCCCTCTCAGCAGCTAAAGAGAGTGTCTTAGTTTCAGCCTAGCAGTCCCTGTATAGGGCCAGTTGTGGCCTGATTGGGGTGTGGCCCCAGATGAAGCTGCTTCCCCAATCAGCCTTTCCCCAGCAGCAGCCGTCTCCAGGGCTGCTTTTACCCTCCCAGGACTGGAGCGGAGTGATGGCCCTGCTACACCATGTAACTATCACATTGTTTGCCATGCAGTACACTGCAGTAGTAGAGAAAACTTCAGGAAGGTTGGATGCAAATCAGCAGCAGTACTTAAATAAGACTCTCATTGCATCTCAAGTAGGAGTTTTGATTGACTAAGCAATACAACATTGGGTACTTATGATGACAGTGCAGAGGAAAATGAATCAAAAGATGGTTCTACTAAACCAAACATTGGAAATAAGCATGAATATAAGAGCTTAAACAACAAATATTTTTTTTACTCAGCACTGCAACATGGCAAAATGACTCATACACACTTCCTGAACTCCCATTAGGGCTCCAGCTCAACTCTCTGCAAATACAGTCAGGATACTTGAGATTCATCTGCAAAGGATGAAACAGAACTGGTTTTTCTTGAATTTGAACAGGTAAACCAGGAGGCAGTTAACAATTATAATGCCAATGACACAGCTGCTGCCATAATGAAAATGAATTAGGATTAAGATTTAATGAAATTTTACAGAAAATGAGATTAGTTTGCACTCCCATTGGTGAAAGAGAGAGAAGTGTTACCAGAGGTAAAAAAAAAAGGTAATTGACAAGATTGATACAGATTTAAGAAATTATGAAAGTCATATATTAAAAAGCAATGCAGGAATATTGAGGATTTTAGCTGATTCAAAAGAGAGCAAGCAGTGATTCAAAGAAAGAGCAGACATTACTTTACTGTTGTTGCAGCAACTATGAGTGGAATTAATCAAAACTGAGATAAAACAAAATTTAGGACATACAGTATATCAGCACACTACCTTCCCCCACTCTCATCCACCATATAAAACATCTCCTGTATGGTCTTCACCAACACATGTGTGAGATGTGGTGAGGATAATATAGTGGAACCTATCTGTATAGGATTTTTTTTAAATTGCAAAGTCTTTTTTGTCGTAAATAGAGGATTGCACATACAAAATGGTCATAGCCAATTGTGGATTTGATATCATCCTCTCAGGAAGAAAGAAAGGTTTTGTGGGCAAGGCACTGGACTGGGATTTAGTAGATGTGAGTTCAGTTTTTTTGGTTCTGCTCAGATTTCTTATGTGACCTTCAGAATATTACTTAATTTATCCGTGGCTCAGTTCCTCATCACTAAAATAGGGATAATTCTCCTTTTTTCTCTCTGCTTTGTGTGTTGTGTTTATCAGAATAGAAAGAGAGAGTTCTTGTCCCAAGAGCTTACAGTGATTATCACAATGGGTCTTGATCCCATTAGGATTCTCTAGGCATTTCTGTAATAATTGACGGGGATCAGGATGTGGGCAGTCCTCCCTCCTGGCTGGAGCAGGAGTTGGTAGTCAGGAGTTGGAGTCCAGGGTCAGATTTGGAGTCAGAGGCCAGGTGCCAGAGCCAAGGGTCAGAGCCAAAGTCAAAAGTCAGGAATCGGAGCCAAGGGTCAGAACCAGAGTCAGAGGCCAGATGCCAGAGCCAAAGTCAGAAATCGAAGCCAAAGATAAGGATCGGGTTACCTGGAGTGAAGCAAAACAGGGGTAAGACTAGGTCCAAAGCAGGATCAAGACTGGAACAGGGCTGAGAACAACCAGATGCTATTGCAGCTGTAGGCAAATACTTTGAGCAGCCATTGAACTTTTCTTTTTCATTTTCTTTTTCTTAAATAGTGAAACAGACTTAACTGATTAGTTTATAGATATGACCAACTATAATTCCTAAATACTCAGTAGCTTATATTCTCTCACTCTGCCCTGTGTCCTTCAGGTAATATAACAATGCCTTTCTAAGGCAGGAGTGAAAGTAAAATTGAGCTCTTACCAGTATGGGGGCCGTCTCTGGCTCTCCGGAAGGGGTGGAGCCTTGAGCTGAGGGGCAGGCCTGAGGGGTCAGCCTCCCCCAGCCAGCCCATCTGCGCTGTCTGGCCCACACCACCTGGGGCTCCAGTAGCGATTTAAAGGGCCCAGGGCTCTGGCCACTGCCACAGTAGCAGTAGTGGCAGCTGGAGCCCCGGACCCTTTTATATTGCCAGCCCTGGGGCAGCTGCTCCTTTTGCCCCCCATCGGCAGCCCATTATGCCACTGTTCACTCCATTGCTCTGTTGCCAATGGCCCTGTGCCATCACCTTCTGCTGCCACTTGCCATTGTGAGCTCTGCGAGTTGGTCTCGAGGTTCCACCCAGCTCTCAGTAATTTCAGCTGAGCTCTCAGTGGGGGAATCTCACTGCTAGTGCAGATTGGGCCATCTCTTCCACAAAAACACTGTCCCACTGCAGGTCTAAGGACTTAGACCTGATTATCAGTGATTTCAGCTGTAGTGGTCACTTGACAAAACAAGAGACTATCTATGGAGCCCAACCAGCTCTGTCTTTAAACAGTGGAGAGGGGCAGGTCAAATAGTACTTGTGACTCAGACAGACCATCAAGCAAAACACCTGTCCCCACCCTCTCTCGATGCCCTCAATCAGCACAAGGTAAGTACAGTTCTACTGCCCTTTACTCATACAATAAGAATAACAGCATTTCATTCCCCTCCCCCACCTCCCGTATTCAAGTGATTTGTAACCCAATCTCAGTCAAAATCTATTACTTGGGCAACACAGTTCTGTTTGATGTAGGTAGATTAGGTGTGAATGTAAATACAATCTGGTCCTGAAGCCTTTCCCCACAGCTCATCACTAACGGTCAGGGAGAGCACATTTACAATTTGCTTACAAATCATATTTTGAAATTATTAAGTTGGCCAACATCACCGAAATCAATGCACTGACATTGCCATAAAAAACAACAGTTGTATAAGGAAGCTAGTCTATGTTAATACTTTTCAAATCTATTCTTTCTCAGATACACGTATTTTATAATACATGTTATATGCTTTTAAAGTGTGTAATAATGTTTCAATTTCAATTCAAATTTCCAAACAATCACTAAATTGGCAACACTACATGTAACTAGTTCACAGAACTCGGGGAAGGGGAGAGGGTTGGAGAAATTCAGGGGATGTGTAGAGAAATCCCTGGGGACAGCTGAACTGCCAGCAATTGTTAGCCTGCTGGGCGGCTGCTGCACAGGGAACTTAGGGGAGTGGGGAGCTGATAGGGGGGCTTCCTGTCCACTCTGTTTCCAAGCCCTCACGAGCTAGTTACAACGGGCTGCTCTTTCTGCAAGCAGTGGACAAAGCAGGTGGCTGTCAAACAATGTTATAAGGGAGCATTGCACAACTTTAAATGAGCATGTTCTCTAATTCAGTGGTTCTCAAAGTTTTGTACTGGTGACCCCTGCTACATCGCAAGCCTCTGAGTGCGACTCCCCTTATAAATTAAAAACACTTTTTTATATATTTAACACCATTATAAATGCTGAAGGCAAAGCAGGGTTTGGGGTGGAGGCTGACAGCTCATGACCCCTCATGTAATAACCTCTCGACCCCCAGTTTGAGAATCCCTGCTCTAATTGATCAGCAATGTAACAATGGAACAACATTAACAGGGACGACTTTAAGTGAGGAGTTACTGTAATATTATATAATTCCAAGAGAGCCCTCAGACTGTTTTCAGAGAGATATTTAAATATTATGTTGCATATCTTATCTTTACCTGAGGATATATTCTTGCTGATACTAAGAGCTTTCTCAAGTTCTTGCATACAAAACCACTCATTCAGTATAATATTTTCTTGTTTATGCCACCTACATAAAAGTTCACAATTCTCTTCAAAGAACTGTCTTTTAATCTGGCAGAAAATTGCACTTTGATTTTATTATTATTCATCCCTCAGAATGTTCTACTATTTTGTCAGTCCCAATAAGACCTGGGATGTGACTACTCAGTCTGAATTCCATTCATTCTTCTAATTTGCCTGTATATTTCTGATGTCTTCATATCTTTATCTGCAGTACATCCTCCTACTCTTTCTTGGATCTTTAAATAATTCTTTGTGCTACTGCATTACTTCTTTTATATTTCATTAGAATTTACTACTCATATTTTTTGCTTTTTATAGGCTTTGTTCTTTTCTTTAATTACCCTTTTGCATTCTTCATTCCACTATGGAAGTGAATTTTTAGTTTGGGGATAATTTAATATCTTAGGTATGGCTACTGTAGCTGCTGCTATTAATCCCTTTATTGCATTGTCATTGAAATTCTCTGTCATTACTCACACAATCAACATTCACAAATTCAGTACACTTACTTATAAAGAGCTCCAGTTAACTTCCTTAAAAATTCCAGGTGGGTAATTTTCCATTACCTTCATCCTTACCTTGCTCTTGAAAAACTAACAGTTAAAGGGAAATGATCACTCCTCATTCCTTTTTCTTTATATATTTCCCAGTTGCATATACTTGCAATACCTGTTGTTAGTTTTTCTTGCTTAGACCAGGTAATTACATCAGCTGCTGCATTAAATGTAGTTGAGGTGCCTTCATTTAAAGCCATTAAATTGTTTACATCAGTAAACTTTACTAAGCATACACCATTGTTATCTGTTTTACTGCCCCCACCATTTACTGCATATAATATATGGTCTTTTAGTATTCTTCACTATTTCTTGTAACTCTGAGCATTCTCATTTGCTACAGATATTGTAAATCCTTAAAGAAACATTTCTCTTTTGTACTGGGATCTCAACTGCATTGTATACCAGACTTACTTCTTTGTTCTCTATAGGTATGTAGTTTAATCTTTCCCTTATGAAAGTACAAATGCCTCCTCCTCGTCCTAGTTTTCTGTCTTGCCTAAAGGCAATATGCCCTGGAATTTTAAAAGCAAGCTTTTTCACCAACATCTTTGCTGGATACGTATGACATCCAGTTTAGTTTTAATTTCCAGGATATTATCATTTTTTTCTTGACCATGTATTATCAAACTGTGGACATTCCAACAAAAAATTGTGATCCCCACACTAATCGTATTTCACCATTAACCTCATTCAAAATTGCATGAATATTGTCCATTGGCAGATTACTAACATACAAGTATTTTTCTGCTGCCCTTGATATGATAATTTTCTTTTTTTTCTGATATTTCTCTGTTTGTGACGTGAGATCTCTTCCCTCAGCTGACTACAGATTCCTCCTTTTCAAAAGCCTCCTCCGTACTATACATGATTGTCAGGACTGGAGGGGCAGGGCTAACCCCATACATAGCGTCTTTTTGGTGTCTTCCTCATCAGTGAGGGGTGTATACACCCCATCACACCAATATTTTTTGTCAATCCGTCAATAATAATATATTGGCCATCACACAGCACCTGCATATTTATGGAGATGAAAACTTCTATTTCTAAGGCTTCTTTCATTCTGATGTGGAATCCAGGTGTAATTGATTGCACTCAGGACAGATGGAAAGTGGGTCAGGTCATAAAACTCTTTCATGATTTTCTACTGCCGCTGTGCTTCAGTAGGAAAAGTAATATATGGGCCAGAATACCAACTGTAAGCTGAACTATGCATTTTGAAGTTGCTAACTGGCAAGTACCTGTTCTGTGACCATTTGTAATCTGAATGGGTCCTGGGGCCAGAAGTCTTCATGCTGATGATACTTCCAAACTGTAAGAAAAATGTTACTTCTTCAAGTCTGACTCTTCAGTTCCCATTTCAATTTCCCAGAGTTCTAATATACTGATAGTTGTCAAACCCATGCCTTTGTTGATTGATATATGTGCTCACTTAGAATACTGATGACACTACATCTATCTGGTAGGGCCATTTCCACTCTCCTATTCTACATGCTGAGAGAACACACCATACATTGTTTTCCATTATGTAGAAAGGGAGGTGATTCTTTACACTCTTTTCCCCTCCCTGGACCCTCATGGAGAGAAGGGGATCGAGACCCTCTGCACATAGACCATCACAAAATATGTCCCTGAACTGAAATGTGGGATGTATTGGCTGTAATCGCTAGGGTCTGAGGGCATTGCTGAGATTCACTCATTCACATTGCATATGTCATTCCGTTTTTGCTGGAGCTTAGTTCTAGCTAAGGGATGATTCAGAAAGATGGATTGTTTCATGAAAAGGACAGTGGCAGGTTATTCCACTGATGACTAAGAAAGGAAAAATAAAATGTGGACATATAATGGCAAATATATGATGGATGGCTTTGCACTGATTGATTTCAAAACACAATGTGTAACACATTCAAAAGTGCCAAGAGTATGAAGCCTTAATAATTGCTGTGACATTTAGAAATCAACTATCCATCACTGAAAGATGAACCTAAGGATTTTTTTCCCAGAGAAAACTTGGAGCCTTGAAAAATCAAGTACTTGATTACTCAAACTGGTAGCATCAACATGAATGTCCTTCAGGGAACTGACTTGGTATATCTCAAATCACACAACAATTGCAAGGTACATATTAGTGCAGAAAACCATAGTCTTCCCTATATAATAGACATGATTTGAAAAGTTATGAGGTCTGAAGGAGAGACCAAAGTGAAAACAGTGCCTTCCTCAAGGAACATAGTTTTTCACCTTCTCAGTGATATGGCTGAGGATGAAAGTAACATTAGGAAAGAACGTCATCTATTTTAGCATCTTTTAATGTCGTTTAGCAGCTGAAAACCAGGAGCGGGATCCAGCACCATGTGACTTGCCAGCTGACCATAAGTCACTAGCAAGTGGTCAAAGACCACAAGTTTGAGGAATGCTGTCCTAGACAAGGCTTCCACTCCTTACCTTCGAAGACTGCTCTACAATCTAATAGATTTCACCTGCCAGAAAAAAAAAACATGTTTTTCCTGATATTCAGCCTAAATTTTCCTTTTTGTAATTTCATCCCATTATTCATCTTTATGCCAACTGCTTACTAATCTTCCTCTTCACTCCAGGCTCATGTCCTTCCATCCAAACTAAAATTTTGGTCTGTCTCTCTAATATCCCCTCATGGATGTCCAGTCATCAATTAAGCCCAACACAGACCAAACTGAGATTGTAATCTTTCCCTTCCAAACCTCTCCCTTCCTCTTCTCAATCACTATTGATACCACCAGCATCCTCTCTGTCACTCAGGCACATAATCTAGGCTTCATCTTTGACTCAGCTCTGTCTCTAGACTCGCACATCCAAACCATGCCTAAATGTTACCACTTCTTCCTACACAACATGTCAAAGATCCAGCCTTTCCTCTCTTCCCACAAAGCTAAAACACTCATCTTCTTGTATCTTGTCCATTGCAAACTCCATTCTGGCCTTGACAAATGCCGTCGTACCCCCCACTTAAGTCCAATCAACATGCTACTGCAAAGGTTACCATCAAGTGTCACCATTCTGAGCACATCACCATCCTCTTTGCATCCCTCCACTTGTTCCCCTTTCTTTGAAAAACTACTTGTCTCCACTTTTATGCCCCTTCAAAGCTTATCCCTACCCTACCCATAATTTTCATGTGGCATCAAACTATCAAACCCTGCCTTCACTCTGCCAAGAACATCATCTTTCATCATCCTGCAGTTCAATATTCTCTTAAACACTGTCATGCTTTCTCCATGCTACCCCTTATGCATAGAGGGAATTCCTCATAAGAATCCACACAGCCACTCCATTATCCTTCTTCAGATCCCTTCTTAAAATGCACCTATGTTGTAATGCCTACAGAACAGTCAACAAAGGCTAGGCAGCTGGTGTAATGTGACTGTTGCATTTACACTAATTGTAACTTGTTGCCTTGTGCTCCCTCCCTCTATTTGTTGTATCCCCTCTTGTCATATATCTCAACTGTAAATTCTTTGGGGCAGGGACCAGCTTTCTGTTATACCTATGTACAGTGCCTAGCACAATGGGAGTCTGTTCCCTTCTTGGGTCCTCTAAGTGCTACTGCAGTACAAACCATACACAATGACTCCTCATTTCTCCTTCAAGATAATATCTACTAAGGAGCATATTTCTGAAAGTTAAAAAACTGTCTGGTTCACTGGGCATGGATCAGTTCATTTCACATCTGAACTGACAGTTGCAGCAATTCATTACCAGGGGATTTGATCTAAAGACATGTGTTTCTTTAGGACTAGCTTTGGAGGGCAGTCAATTAGTTTTCCTATTTTTCAATGATAGCAAGAACTTTACTTTAGGCAAAAGATGACAACTGTCCTAGTAATCCTATTTTGTTTTGCTTAACCATGTATGTTCTGTTGCTAGACTTGTTGATTCGCATTACTTGGCAAATCATTTAGGTCAGAGACAATTTTACTGAATCTATTTAGAACATTTCATCCTTCAATAGTTCAAGATAGTTTTAAAATCAAGGTTGGGTGTTTTTCTAAAAGGTATGCTCTAGTTCAAATAGGAAATAATTCAGGGAAGTCCTATGGCCTGTGTTATACAGGAGATCTGACCACATGCCCACAGTCGTCCCTTCTGGCCTTATAATATAGGAACCTATTAAAGGCATTCCGCATGTGGCAGCTTGGAACCAGGGGAGGATGAAAGCTACCCAAGGTCAGGATTCCTTGACATTTTGCTCCCTCCCACTTCTACCATTACCACCACTATTACCACAAACAAACAAATAAATCTGCCCTCAGCCAGCTGCCCCCACACACCACCCAGTCTTCATTCTTACCTGGCAAATGCATCCCTCCAGCCTTCCAGAACCTGGATAATGATAGTCATTAAAACCAAAACCAAAAACCTCTACTCTTTTCAGCATGGCTTCCTCCTAGGCTGCAGACTGGTGAGTGGGAGCTTGCCTGAAAAAGTTTTAGGGGTTCTCCCTGACTGACTTCTTTATTTTTTTCCCTACTCTTATCCCTTTCTTCCTTCCCTGTCCCCTTATCCTTCACTCTTTTCTTACTTCCTCTGGCTCTTTTCTCTCTCCTTTCCCCTATTACCTTTAGTAGTTCCCTATTTCTCACTTACTTATACTGGAAAAGGACAAAGGTAGTGCCAAACCATAAAAAGGGAAATAAAGACAATCTGGGGAATTACAGACCAGTGATCTTAACTCCAGTACCTGGAAAGATAATGGAGCAAATAATTAAGTAATCAATTTGAAAACATCTAGAAGATAATAAGGTGATAAATAACAATCAGCATGGATTTGTCAAGAACAAATCATGTCAAACCAACCCGATAGCTTTCTTTGACAGGATAACAAACCTTGTGGATGGGGGAAGCAGTAGATGTGGTATATCTTGACTTTAGTGAGGCTTTTGACACTGTCTCACATGACCTTCTCATGAACAAAGTAGGGAAATGCAACCTAGATGGAGCTAGTATAAGGTGGGTGCATAACTGGTTGGAAAACCATTCCCAGAGAGTAGTTATCAGTGGCTCACAATCAAGCTGGAAGAGCATATCAAGCAGAGTCCCACAGGGATCAGTTCTGGGTCCAGTTCTGTTCAATATCTTCATCAATGATTTAGATAATAGCATAGAGAGTACACTTATAAAGTTTGCAGACAATATCAAGCTGGGAGGGGTTGCAAGTGCTTTGAATATTAAAATTCAAAATGATCTGAACAAACTAGAGAAATGGTCTGAAGTAAAAAGGATGAAATTCAATAAGGACAAACACAAAGTACTCTAGTTAGGAAGGAACAATCAGTCACACACATACAAAATGGGAAATGACTGCCTCTGAAGGAGTGCTGCAGAAAGGGATCTAGGTGTCACAGTGAATCACAAGCTAAATATGTGTCAACAGTGTAACACTGTTGCAAAAAAAAAAAGAGAACATCATTCTGTGATGAATTAGCAGGAGTGTGGTAAGCAAGACACGAGAATTAATTCTTCTGCTCTACTCCACGCTTATTAGCTTCTACTGGGGTATTGTGTCCAGTTCTGGGGACCACATTTCAGGAATGATGTGGATGAATTGGAGAAAGTCCTGAAGAGTGCAACAAAAATGATTAAAGATCTAGAAAACATGACCTATGAGAGAAGATTGAAAAAACTGGGTTTGTTTAGTCTGGAGAAGAGAAGACTGAGAGGGGACATGATAAAACAGTTTTCAGGTACGTAAAAGGTTGTCACAAGGAGAAGGGAGAAAAATTGTTTTTGTTAACCTCTGAGAATAGGAATTATTGTGGGGAAGTTCCAATGCCTTGTGTTATACAGGAGGTTGGTCAAGATGATCATCACGGTCCCTTCTGAAATTCATCCCTCATGTGACTTCAGTGGAAATATAATGAATGAATTTGGCACTATGATTGGGAAGTTCAGACATCAAGGGCATGGTTGTCAGAGGTGCAGAGCACCCACATTGGCTGTTCCTATAAATCTGAGCTGTAGATGCGCAGCATTTCTGAAAATCAGGTCATAATTTAATAAGACCTTATGGTCCTGAACCTACATTTCTTATGTTACCAAAACTTTCACTGAACTCAAGAGTGCAATACTCAGAATGCAAAATTAGTCCTTTAGTTATGGCTGTTCATGTCAGTATCACAGACAAAAAGAAAACCAAATGAGCAGCCTGTACCCATTGAAAATGGGTGAACATAAGAAATGTCAGGAACCAAGAAAAACAAACCACCCCAATCTTACCCCAATATCTTTTCTTACCTATATGCATTTTCACCATACTTTTTAGTTCCCTCTCTCTCCAGAAATACATCTAATTGTCTCAAATTTATTAGTATTTAAATGGAATAGTTCTGCCTGAATTCCTTAATTAGGCTATGTCTACACTTACTGGTATATCGGCACTGCTGCGATCGATGCAGCGGTGTCAATTTAGCGGGTCTGGTGAAGTCCTGCTAAGTCGATGACAGAGTGCTCTCCTTTTGACCCCAGTACACCTGGTCCATGAGAAGTGTAAGGTAAGTCAGCGGGAGAGTATCTCCTGTTGACCCAGCACTGTGTAGACACCTGGGTAAGTTGACCTAAGCTATGTTGACTTCAGTTATGTTATTCACATAGCTGAAGTAGCGTAACTTAGGTCGACTTATTGCGGTAGCGTAGACCAGCCTTAGTTGCTGCTAACTTACTTGTAATATAACCCCTAGCTTATAAATGCCTTGCCAGTGTTAAAATTTTACTTCTATCAGTTTTATCAATCCCTTTCACAATTTTCAGTTTCTATTAGGTCGGAGTGTAGTTTTCTCATGTCCTATAAGTATATTCCCAGGTCCAATAAAATTGCCTCATAATTTACATGGTTGAGACCTGGTATGTTTGTTGCTTTAATACCCTTCATGTGATATGGTGACTAATACTGCACAGGATGGGGCCTATTGCATATACAGTAAATCATATTACCTCTCTTGTTTTGTATTCTGCTCACATGGCCTAGTACATAGAAATGTAGTATCTCATTTGCCTCTCCCCCCCTTAGTGCTGCTGTGCGTTAGACTGATGGTATTAATGATTTTTTCCACAATAACTGCCAAAACTTTTTCCTGTTCAGTGTGCTGAATGATTTTTCTACTTAGCACATATTCTCTAGCTTCATTCTTTGCTTTCAGACTAATTATTTTACAAAGTGCATTGGCAAATATAAACTGTTATATCCTATTGTCACTATTCATAGCCTGTTTTTCCTCTACAGAGACAGCAAACCAAATGTTCAATAAGAATAAAGAATGTTAACATAGAGTTAACCTGGAGCACAAGCCCTTATTCAGAACCATCTGTAAATCAGGTAACAAAAACCAAAGATTAATGAAGTGCCATAGTCAGTGTCCCACAACTCCACGCCATGAGCTTCTCTGCCCTCTTTTTCTTTCACATTATTTAGGTGCTTCTTTGCCACAGTTACGTTCCAGAAGATCTATAGTTCTTCACTCTCTGATGTAAGCGGAGTTTATAAAATTCCATTTCAGGCTACGTCTTCACTACCCGCTGTATCAGCTGGTAGCAATCGATTGCTCTGGGATCGATATATGGCGTCTCATCTAGATGCCATATATCGATCCCCGAACGCGCTTATATCGATTCCGGAACTCCACCAAGCCAAGTGGAGTTGAGGAATTGACAGGGGGAGCCGCGGACATCGATCCCGCGCCATGAAGACGGTGAGTAATTCGATCTTAGATACTTCAACTTCAGCTACGTTATTCACGTAGCTGAAGTTGCGTATCTGAGATCGATTTTCCCCCGTAGCGTAGACCAGCCCTCAGTCACATTCCCCTTAAGGAACAATGCTGTTGCTACCATCATTTCCCTTCCTTAACCCTAGATTATAAGGCTCAGAACCAAGGAAACAAATAATTTAATATCCTCTCAACCAGTAGCTTTCCTCCTGCCCTCTCTTTTTGGACACTGGCAGCAGCCTCTCTTATTTCATGAGTCTCTTTTAGGAGGACTTCCAACTGATAAAAATGTCTCGCTGAATCTCCTCTCCACAACAGTTTACCAAGTAAATAAAAAAGGTTAAGCATGTGGATTTATGTATTGACCTTAAAAGGTGAAAAGTAGTTGTTTTCCCCATGATCAAGTATGTAACAAGTGATAGAATGTGAAAGGAGACTGATATGCAATTATGAAATTTGTATGTTAAGAGAGTCTCAAGTGAATTAAGCCCTTAACACATCAACTTTCTTTAAAATATTTTGGACAAAGAACATTCTTGAGATACTGCAGGACAACAGTAGCTGATGCTTTGGCAATTTATGGCATTTGAGAGAAGAAACATTTTATAACTTTTTTTTTTGCCATAGACTGATCTTGTGCTGACAGACTTTGCTGCAGCAGCTACAAGGCTGAGTCAGAAGGCAAGGATTCCATGGATTGAGGAGTAGGAGACTTAAAGAAAAATGTCCAGGAGGGGATGTGGTGAGATGGATTTAGTTGGGGCTTTAGGAGAGACACTGGTTTGATTCTGGGTCATTACTAGGCAGGTTTCTCTTTATGATGAATTGGGTTGGTAACAGGAGGGGACCATTTGTTCTTTCTACTGTGGGCACTTTTTTCATTTAGGATTTATTCTTCTGGCAGGAGGTTAAGCAGGTTAAGCCCAGAGTCATGCTGGTTCACTCCACTGAATGCTTTTGTTAGCACTGGAGGAATATATACCAAAGCAGGGATTTTTAGTGTGTGCTATTTTCTAATGGATAGGTCTTACCTGAATCTTGCTGAGTTTAGTATCCCAGGGTAACCAAGAACTAATGCTATAAAAAGGGTATATTCAACTTCTATAGGTGCATGGAAAGGTTCCATTTTTGAAACTATATTCATCTTTTAAAGAGGGGAGAAATTTATCAGACATATTGAAATGCCTAATGTCTGCCTATTGCATAATCTACTATGTCTTTAGAGCGTAACGACAGCTAACCTGGGCTTCCAATGTCAGAGTTAGCCTCTTTATTCTGTACAACTATATCTTGCATCCATTCATTTCTTGATCTCTGTTCCTGGAACAGTGACTGACAATCGTTTTTCACTTCTTAATACTCCACAACAATCCCTACAGCTTCTGGGATGAGATAACAGAGTAGGAGAAATTAGGAAGGTGCAGTTCTTACACAAATCAAAGCAGAAGTCAAGCAGAACAGAAGACCAACAAATATTATGTTGATGGTGGCTCCACTTTGTCCTGATTGCTACAGTGTATCAGATTCTGAGAACAGCAGCATGTAGAGTCCTTGGGCTACCCTGGCATTACACTGCTAGTAACCAAGGAATACAAATGACAACATGCAAACACAGCTTGAAGACTGACATTGGTAATATATCAATTGTCTGGTTCTCCCACTCAGAAAGCATTTCTCTCCATCTTGCTCTCTGTGGGATGTCTTGATAGATCTGCTCTCCGGGAGCTGCTGCATTAAAGAAATCAGTAGAGCATAAAGATGTTTCCATTTTAGACGCTATAGGAATGAGAGTTTTTTCGGGATAATGTGCTCATGTTTTTGGATAGCCTGTGAACTATTTCCTCATTTTACATGGTATCTTTACAAAATAGTGTTTTTCTCTCTGAAATACTGCTATGCTAAACGAAAAGGGTAGCCAGGAGTACACAAGTGAAAAGGCCTTTCAGTTAATAATAAAAACAAAAAATTGTTTTCACTGCAGTCAGCATTTTTCAGAAACTCTGGAGAAGCCTAGCAGCACCACAGAGCCCTTGACACATACAAACACAAAGATTAGATTGGCATTTGGCTGGCAGGGCAAGGTGAATTCATTACGGTGACATTTCAGTGGAAAAGTATGATTTGTCTGAGTATATTTGAAGTGTTCTGCTAAATGACTTTTTTCCCCTTTTCATTTTTTTAATGCTCTTCTCATCTTCATTCAGGTGTAAGTCCTCTTTTTCCTCTGTGTAAATGCTCCCAATTTTACTAGCTTTGAAATACCATCAATACTACCACCACCAACAAATTCAGATACATTACTTCTTATCTGATACTTGTAACCAAGTGCACTCTGATCATAGCAACAGGGAAATGACACCTCAAAAGTAATTTTGATCTACATCTCTACCCCGATATAACACGACCCAATATAACACAAATTTGGATATGATGCGGTAAAGCAGTGCTCTGAGGCAGCGGAGCTGTGCACTCCAGTGGATCAAAGCAAGTTCGATATAACATCGTTTCACCTATAACACGTTAAGACTTTTTTGGCTCCCGAGGACAGTGTTATATTGAGATGTCTTGAGAGATCTGCTCTCCGGGAGCTTGGTTGAATGATGACACCAAACAATGATTATGAAAACCAAATTCCAATGCTGTTTCTTTAGCAAATGTTTATGGGACTGATCCTGCAAGGTGCTAAGTGTCCTTGTCTCTTGCTGAGATCAGTGGAAGCGGAGGGTGTTTGTCATTTAAATTATCAACAGAAATGTTTGCTAACATGCAGATTGGTATGCTCAGATATCACTATATGATTGTATCACTGATAATATCACTATGTCACTGATCAAATTATTTTCCCTCAACATCTAAATGATTCTTCCTGTAGGTTTCACATCTTGTCCTTTCTTTGGGCCAGATCCCGATTACCTTCACTCACTCAGGATTAGTACCTTACTCTTTGAGCAATCCTACTGATTTCAGACGGTCAGCTCAAGGGGTTAGATACTACTCCAGTGTGAGTAAAGGTAATCAGAATCTGACCCATTGTGAATTAGCAAATAGTTATTTTTATTATTTTATATCACATAAATAACATTTTTATTTAATTAGTCAACTTTTAATCAAGCAAATAACGTGGTATGTGAGGTGTGTGTTTTGCTTTTGGGAGATTTTTGGAAGGGGGCGGGGGATGGCTAAGATTTAGCTCATATTGCAAATCTTTTCCCCAGTGCCCAGTCTGAGTAACCAGTGGTAGTGCCAAGTCAAAATCTGAGGTGGGGCACTGTAACTTGCCTTAGTGTTTCATGAGCTCTTTAATAAGTGGCATTTTGGAAACACCTTAGGCTTTCTTAGGCTGTTAAATGAGTAGAACTGTGTGGCTGCTACTACTTTGGAGCCCCCTGCTGGAATCTGCTCATATGCTTGGTGCTTAAGATCATTTTTAACAGTGCCCTTCCGTTCAGTGCTCTCATTTGTTGGCTTGTTCACTGAAGTGGTGATGCAGCTTTTTCAGAGACCACTACTAACATCTGCACATTTGCTCTGTACACCCTGGGGCACTAGCTCGATTTCAGTGCATTGTAAAAGTTGTTCTGTTAAATTAACAGCTCTGACTGTCACATAGAACTGAGATGAAAGCAATTTTATTTAACTGTGATTTTATTTATTCATTTTCCTGTGTGGAGCAGTAGTTCATGTGCCTCATTGCAAAACCTTCACTGCATGCAGATCAGCTTGACACTAAGGTACAGACTGGAGTTCAGGGCCTGAGTTTACAAGGTGCTGAGCAACTCTTGTGAGCTACAGGGCATCCTCAGCTTCCATTGATTTGAATGGCAGTTCACAACATGCAGCACCTTGCAGGATCCGGCTTTTCATAAACATTTCTTCAATGCCCTCAAAGAAAAAGAAATTATATTCCTTCTGTTAGACTCCAGCTCACTCTCTCATAGCTGGAATGGCTCTACAAGCTAACAGATGTAAAACTTATTTTTGTCACTAAATTCAGCATATATGGCTCTGGTTACACCTAGGGAATAGATCTGTTGATTAAGATTCTTATATAGTCATTTTTCAAGAGATGGTCCATTATCGACATTACTTATCATTGTCAAAATATAGTGTATTCCTATAGTGGAAAAATACCGCTGGTCCTATGTCTCTAGCCAAACAAGCCCAAGGACGTTTCTTGTTGCATAAGTATTTGATATTAAAGTTGAAGTCCCTTTATTATATCCCTGCAAGTAAGTGCAGAATATAGTCACAAGAGAATGCATACATTTTGATATATGGGTCAGCTGGTACTGTATATTTTATTAGAAGGAAATAAATCAGGTAGAGCTCATGGCTTCATCTGTGTCCATTAGGATAGCTAGCCAATTTGGAAACTCTCTCTGATCACCAGCAACCTGACTGGGTATGTCTACACCTCAAGCTGGGGATATGATTCCCAGCTGGAGAAGACATACTGAGGCTAGCTCTGTTGGAGCTAGTCTACTAAAAGTAGAATGTAGCCAGGGCAACACAAACAGTGGCTAGTTGCCGAGTGCAAGCCCCTCAGAGATGATAGGTACATACTTGGGTGGTTAGCCTCGCATGGTGCGTGTGCTGCAGTGGCTACATTCTAATTTTAGCATGCTCATTTAATCAGAACTAGTGCAAAAATGTTTCCTCAAGCTGAGACTCATACCCCCAACTCCAAGTATAGACATACCATCTGAGATGTACTAAGCACCTGTAACTCAAACTGAAGTCAATTTCCAATTAAAGGAATTTTGCCTGCAGGACATTTATTATTGCCAGTGATGGTGCATAGGAAGAAAATAAGCCAGCTTGACTCTCAGAACCCAGTTTGAGTCTGAAGGGCTGTTAGTTAGAAAAAAACCTATTTTTACTTGTAAACTAGCATATTTGATATGAAATAACTGAGAGACAACAAACATGAAACCTCACTGAACACTGAAGACAGAAGTTGCAGTTGCTCAACATTCTCTGGATCAGGTTGGTTGAACCTATATGAGGGGCCCTTTGTGCTGCAGAGCAGCTGGGCAAACAAGGAGTTAATGCCCAAGACTCATCCAAATGAACCTATGCTTGTTATTGGAAACAGTGGGCCCAGGAGGTTGTGGCATGACTTTGAGCTAAGGGGTTTCCAAGATGAGAGTGCAGGGCAAGACAGAACGACAGTGTATCAGAAAGGGAGCTAGATTTCTGACTACAGAGCTTGACGTAGCTGTAGTGTGGCTAGGGTTTCTGCAAGTGGATTTTTTTTTATTTTAACCCTTCTGTTGTACTTGCCATCTCTGTTGAAACTCAGATTTTCATATAATATAAACAAATAAGACTAGAAAATATTGCACGTCTTTGTCTCGCTAATTTCTTTTCCAATGAGAAACTGACCCACACTGAAGACCTCAGACCTGCCACTGCTTAGCCAAAGGACAAAATGGCAAGTTCTTCAGGCAGGGAGCATCTTTTTGTTCTGTGTTTGTACAACACCTAGCACAATGGGGGTCCTGGTCCATGACAGGGGGTCTTCAGCAATATTGCAATAATAAGAAATAAATAATCCTTGTGGCAAACTGAATGCCAGACACCATGTGGCAAACTGATGAATCTTCCAGTATGCATTCCTATATTACTTTAACACAGATTCACCTTCTTTACTTCTGAATTGTGGAATGTGGTTAACTCCTGGCATATGCATGTAGATATTTGCTTAAAGGACTCTTGGATTGTAACCTTCAAATGGTACTAATTTCATTTTTCTTAATATATGAGCATTGTGTATTATATTAGGATTAAGAGAACCCTTTTTTAAATTGTATGCTCAATTTGGATTCTTTTGTTATAAAGCTGAATATGTACTTTTCCTTGTCTCCCCCATGTATTAGTCCTCTAGAAGCCAACACTAAGAAAGTGATTTTGACTATATGAGGACTATACATCATTTATTAACTAAGTACTTTCCCACAAAGCTAATTTATTGGCAAGATGTAAAACAGAAAGATACAGTTCATAATTAAGTAAATATACTTCAGATCCTCTTTAAATCCCATTGAAAGTAGCTGCAATAATAATAATAGTCCAGTAGGTGGAGAAAATAAGCTTAGTTTACCAGCCTGCAGGCACAAGTCAATCAATCAAATAAGCCCGTGTTCACCATATTTCCATGTATGTTTCTGCTAAGCAGAAGTGAAAACCCCAGCAGGAAAATATGTACCTAAGAAATTGCTTCTCTTTTTTTTACTTCATTTTATTTCTCCTTTCACAAATCTCTGTAATCCTTGTCTCTTTAAAGCAGTATTTGTTTGTTTAGAAGTACTACAAGGAAATGCCCAATGCAAGAACTACTGGCTTTAGAGAATTAACTCTAATATACACCACAAAGGCATCAAGGATGTAGCTTTAATCACAGTGGCTCCTGCTTTCAGAGAGCTTGAAAAATTGACACGTCTTCCTAACCAGTGGGTAGAAAATATTCAAACATAGAGTCAGGATATCATTTGTATTATACATTAAAAGTATTACGACAACAGGGCCTGGAATGACAGCACAGCACCATCACAGAAAGAAATAATAGCCTTCTCTAGTATGGGCCAAGGCAGAAACATGTAAAAACTCTCATGCAGAGAGCATGCATGCTGGGCATCTCATGATAATTATGGTAGTGAAGGTTACCATTTTAGGAAATCAAAGTGTGTCTTGATTTTCAAGACAGCTGGCACAGCTCTGAATATTATTGGTTCTAGTCTGTTAGTTTTGGATTGTATCAGTGGTTCTCAAACCACTCTCAAACCAAGGACCACTGGTGGTCCAAAGAACACATATGCTACTCTTTGTTTCCAGCATCTACATTGTATTAAAGACAGCTAAAATATATTAAATGTTTTCCTAATATTACTTTTCCACTTAAGCAATTGCTGTTGCTGCCACAAAGTGCATGAATGGGAGGCGAGGCACTCACAGTGATTGTGAATGAAAGGGGAGAGGGTCTATGTGATCGTGAATGAGAATCAATGAGACACTCTATTAAGATGTGGTCCACACTATGAAAACAGTTTGAGAACCTCTGCAGAGTTCCCCAGTAGATGGGGTAAAGGCCGTTCAGGGTATAACATGGCAAATGCATGTGATTTACCTAACACAGTGATACACAGAAAGGGCTATATTCACTCAGGGTTTGTCAGCATCCACTTGCCCAGATAGCAGAAAGTCCACTGGTGGCAGACTCTGCAGAGGAAGTCAGTAGCTGCCAAATCCCCCTTACCGAGGCAGATAGCCAACACAGTCTATAAAATGGGCAAAACTGGCTGGGAATGGGCATAGTCAGGCTGCTGAGGAAGCAGCTGATTCTTCACATCATTTCAGGCTCCATCAGCATGACTCCTACAGAATTTCTGATGGATTTTAAAGCTCTTTTCCATCACTAGAGCTTCCAAAGGATTGTTGTGTCAGAAATACTGCCTGCCTTCTCAAGGGATAAATCCCCATTGGGGTGCAACAGGTCTTGCAGGGATAAGAAAATGCAATTTGCATCTCTGTACACCAGTGAGGTGAATCTGCCCCAATATATTGAAAGCTAATTTAGATAGCAGGTGTCACTTTGCTTGTATTCATCAACAAAATGATTCCAGGCTAGAGCAAGGCATAAGCACTACAAGCCTGTGTCTTGGGCCTCATCTTCTGGAGTCACACAATGAGATCAAACTCTCAGCTTTCACTTAAAAAAAAAAAAAAAAAACATTTATAGCTCTTTCACGGATACAAAGAAAAGCTTGAAAACATGACCCAAATGCAACTGATATATGTCTTTCTGCTGGCAGGCTGTAATGATAACTCTGCAAGGTAATGAACTGCTCCATTCATCTTAACTGAAACCTGCCGCACCAGGGAGGACAGGCCATGACGTTGGGATGGGGCCATGGCATAAGGGGGTGGTGCTGTAAGGGACATCATGTGGATTGTGCATAGGGCTCAGTATCCCTTAATTCAGCACTGAAAGCACTTGTAGTGTCTTCCAAAGATGCTCTGTAGAGACATGCTTTGTTGTTTATAGGCTGCTCAAGCAGTAACCAGTGGGCTGAGGATTGGTAACCAGAGAAATAGCTGAAATAATATAAAATTCCAAAGTATAGTAACTGTGGCTGTATTTTCTAGTGTAAAAGTTTTATGAGGGCTGTTTTTAGAGGCAGGATAAAATCCCAACTGTATTCCATTGGTAGTTTGTTACAGTAGCTCATACTGAATTTCTCATAAACCAAGACAGTGTTATATTAGTGGAGGGCAAACAACTCCCCAAAGGGAAGAAATGCTACTAGCATATCATAGTCCTAAATCAGAAAGAGTTGCTAGTTGTCTTGCTTTAACTGAGCAATAACATTAGAATAAAAATCCAATCTTCCCTCCTTCCAGCTTTCTTCCAGCTGAACCTTCAAGAAGCACATACTGTCTCATTCTCCTCAGGAAATGTCACTGAAGGCAATGTGGGGCCACATGACAGTTAGTGAAATCCTGACTCTGGCACCATTTTATTCTAATTTTGTTAATTCTGCACAAGCCAATGCTGATCATTGTTAGTTTCACAATCTGGGGCAGAAGGGCATACCTAATAATAATGCTAGTTTAGTATTTTAGTTTTGTGGTATTGAAGGCCCCAAAAGTTCAAATATTGTGAGACTGGGGCAAAAATCATGAGATCAGTCAAAAAAATCATTAGATAAAAACCTAATGGGATTTTTTTTTAAATTAAACCATGTTCTTTCATCTGTCTACTAATCTGTAAACTCCCACTCCTCACAAATTTATAGGGGGGAGATGATTTTGGCCCCTCTAGCAGAATCTCTCCCTAGAAGACCTGACCAAAATCAGGGCCCCATTGTGCTAGGCACAGTACAAAAACTGAGGCCATATCTACACTAGTGAGTTTACAGCGGCACAGCTATACTGATGCAGCTGCACTGCTGTAAGATCGCTCATGTAGCTGCTCTGTCCTGACAGGAGAGAGCTCTATTGTCGACATAATAAACCCAATTCCACAAGCGGCGGTAGCTACGTTGGCAGGAGAAGCTGGTGAAATGTATGTTGCTCAGGGGTGTGTTTTTTCATATCCCTGAGCGACATAAGTTTTGCCGACATAAGTATTAGTGTAGACCTGGCCTTGGTGTGAGAGAGAGAGAGAGCCTGCCCTGATGAGTTTACAATCTAGTGCGAAGCATAGTGGTGAGTGTGTGAAGTACGAACTGGAACTGAGACTGACAAAACTAATCTCATATAGGAACTACCAAAAGTCAATTAGATGGGAACAGTTTTTATTCCCTGATGAGTCAGGCAGGATTTAAATTGGTTATCTACAGTTAAAAGGCTTTATAGCTCATTAGCAATGCCCTGAGATAGCCAATCCTCCATAAGCACTAATGTTTCACTTTTGAGAATGAGGCACGCATTCTGGGAAAATAAGCGTATTAAATCAAGTTCTAACTTTTTTGAGTTTACATAGAGAGAGTCTTCCCCTTTCTGGACCCACAGATAAATTCTTCCACACATTTTTCTCAATCCCAAACACACACGATCACATCCTATGCTCAAAGAGACAGCTGTCATTAATCACAATAACAAACAACAAAAACGCAGCAATAAAACAAATATTAGCACAACTTCCAAATTAATTTGTAAATGTAAGTTTTGCCAATAATTCCAACAATGAATGCAGGTTCCTTCCACTCATTTTTATACATATGTGTATATATTTCTTTACCCTATGTGAGTCCTCAGCAGGGTTTGAAGGATCTTCAGATCCATAGTATGCATGCAAACAGTAGCGGAGTCATAAATCTGTACAGGTGAGGTAGCTGGTAGAGAGTGATACAGAGCCACAGTCTTAACGAGGATTACACAAGCACCTCATTAGACACATTCTTTCTGTCAGGCTGTGACCAAGTGCAAGAGACTTGATTCTGTTCTATCAGAGAACTGAGTAGTACTCCCAGCTTTGGCAGCAGTGACCTTGTGCAAGTGCCCAATTACTCTTATCTGTGAAATTGGCAGTTATCACCCAACATAAGAAACTTTTTGGGTTATGAAGGGCACAGAAATATGAACAGCAGGTAGTGAAGCCTGAGATTTGAATACCTGACCTCTAGGCTTGCAGTTTAGTTCCCTTTCCACAAAGCTACAGGGCATTATGTAGGGGAGTCAGCTGCTCATTCTCATTTTGCTTCCCCAAAATTGTGTGGACGCTGCAGCTTTTCATGTCATTGGGAGATAGCCTATAGCAGGAAGCAAAACTGCATTACTTACAATAAATTGAGAGCTGCCAACACTGCCTTTATATTGCCTCCTTCAACCAAGACACTTTGCAAATGTAGGGCCTGATCCAGCTGTCTTTGAAATCAATGGCAAAGCTCTCATCACTTCAGATGAAATAGGATCAGGCCCCTTACAAAACCAATATACAAACTATACACAGGGCTCAGTTAATCTTCCACTGAAATGCAGCCTCCACCTGCCTGAAACATAGTAAAACTTAATAGTGCATGGCAGCAGTGTTTAAGGACAGAGGCAAGGAACCATTTAAAGCTGCTGAGGAAGTTTACCCAGACAGAACATAGTTTTGCCAGCATATTGGGTCTAAAACACTTACGCTTGTGAAAATTGCCACAGAATTGTTAATGGTCACTGTGGGTCAAGACCTTGGGGTAGATATTGTCCCTTAGGTTAGAGCTGAGGTCAGAAGGGGGTAGATTGGGGCAGAAGCAATGGGTCCCTTGTGCTAGAGGGATTGTGAATTGCACTACAGTCCATGGGCAGCCCAGGATGGGCTCCTGTAAACTGGAGTTGTTGGGGGTTCACTCTAACTTACGCCATGGGTGGCGTAAAGCCATAGAAATACCTATGCTCCCATCAAGGGCTGTACTTCCTGGAAACAACACACAGAATCAGACCTCTTCTGGGTTTCATTTGAAAGAAGGAGCTTCCAGTGACCCCATGGTCCTCCTAATACACTGCAGGGAAAGTGATTCATTACTGACTGAAAGAAGGAGGAGTGTGAGTAACTGGTATTGGTTATGACTTGATTTCTATGTGCTGTTTTTTCAAATGAAGAGAAATTTCCCTTCCTTCTTACAGAGTCAATGTCCATTTTGTGTTCAGATGCAGCCTGCTACAGAAAAGTCATGCAAACTCTGGACTCTTTACAGGAGGCCTTAAATTTGTTTCTCTCTTGTTCTCATTTCCTCTTAATATAATCTTAAGAGTCACAAAAATATGTAGAAGTTGAAAATGGTTAGAATTTTAAAATGGAAAAATGGCTAGTTATAGAAATATAAAAGGTTTCTAGTTTAATGAAAGAGGAAACACTTATATCTTCAGAGAATTGGGAAATGTTCTTATGCATATCTAAAGAAAACACTGGCCAGTTCTCTGAAGATGTGATCTACATAGTTCATCTTTCATTAACCTAGAAACCTCCCACATTTCTATACCTAGCCATTTTCCCATTTTTCTAACAAGTTTTTCTGTGATTGGTAGGAAATGTGACATTTACAGTGCTTATAAAAATGTATGTTTTCCACCAGAAATGGGCAAGATATAATGGCACTTAACAGAGGTACTTACACATTATGTGCCCCCCACACCCCCCAAAAAAAACGCAAACCCACCTTATAGCTGAAAGTTAGATTTCTTACAAAAAGAAACAAATCATAACAGATACAAGTTCTACACACCATATTCTGAATCACTATCACCACTTCCTGTAGCACCTACATAATACTTCAAGATTTCTCCTCCAGTTCTTGTTTGTGAAATCAGAAGGAATCAGAACACAAGGTAATAGTACTGTAGTTACTTAGTGTAAACTAAAAAAAAACATTGACAATTTTTTAGGCACCCTTAGTATTGTACTTTTCAACTGCTTTAACACCAGAAGCTAACCTGACTCAGGAAGAGGCTAACAATTTGCTCCATCTGCTATAGTCAAAGTTTTGGAGCTGTTATAAAACTGGATAGAGTATCAGGCAGGTTAATTAAAGCTGCACCAGTAGCTGGATAACCAGATAACTAGTAGCTGGATAATATATATCCAATCCAAAATCCTCTCTGGGTTTGGAGGACTGGTTGGTTTAGGATTTGAGATCCAAAACCATTTCAATCTGACTAAGTCGTTAGAGTCTGGCAAAAGATTAATATCTGGCAGCTGACAACTCGCCTAAATTAAATTAGTTGAAGAAGAAAAATTAAATTAAAGACGAAAACAAAGAAAGAAGAAGTGGGGCCGCTATACACTGAGGATGGAATGGAGGTTAAGGATAACCTAGGCATGGCCCAATATCTAAATAAGTACTTTGCCTCAGTCTTTAATAAGACTAGTGAGGAGTTTAGGGATGATGGAGGGATGATAAAC
>NC_133773.1:55792343-55828244 GCF_003597395.2 Chelonoidis abingdonii | reverse complement strand
AGGACTTCAATAACTCAGTCATGGGTTAGGGGTTGTTATAAAAGTGGATGGGTAGGGTTCTGTGGCCTGCTTTGTGCAGGAGGTCAGACTAGATGATCATATTGGTCCCTTCTGACCTACGAGTCTATGAGTTGGTGGGTTCAATCCAGTTGTTAACAGACAGTCAGTCACATCACAAAAGCCAGCAACATATTTGGAAATAGTTGCTAACGTTCCAGGTAATCTCAATAAGGCCTAGGATTGAATGGCATCAAAACTAAAGTATGCCCATTCTCCTAGAGAAGAGAGACATTGGCAAGACAAATGGCAGGAGGAATTTTGCACTGCAACTGTCTTTTACTTTTAAAAAAATAGAAGAAAATACAAACTATTTCCACGGATCATAAATGCTTTCTGTGAATGAAAAAGATAAAAAAGCAGCAGCAAAACCAAGGTTATATTGGCACTTCCCAGCAGAAGCCTACAACATCTGAAAATGGGTAGTGCGCTTTTGAAAGTGTGCTTAATGGGTGATTATCCTGTATCTTATTCATAACAGCTTAGGTCAAGATTGCTCTACCCACATTGTACTGGCATGTTCATTTATAACCTGACATCTCTAAGCAGGAAAGAACTGAGTTGCAGTGGTAGCTGAATAGACATTTAAAGTCAAATTCATCTCTAGTACAACTCCACTGATTGCCATGGAGTAACATCTGTGATGAGTTTGACTCAAAGTAAAACTTTTGGTGATTACAGGACTTTTTTGGAAAATCTATGAATTGTAACAGAAACCCAGTCAATGGCACACACAACTTCTGTACTGTCTTCTTCCTCTCATCCCCCACCCCCCCATCCAACTAATCCTTGAACCTTATCTCTTTCTTTGAACAAAAAGTTAAAATATTCCTTAGATTAGTAGTTTCTTGTGGAAGTGAGTCATTATTACTGGTCAAGGCAGAAGGAGCTAAACTTCACAGGTTTCTACCTGCCCTGAACAAAAAGTTAAAATATTCCTTACATTAGTAGTTTCTTGTGGAAGTGAGTCATTATTACTGGTCAAGGCAGAAGGAGCTAAACTTCACAGGTTTCTACCTGCCCTTGCATTCTGGACCTTCTTTCTTTCATTACCACATCTGCTTACCCTTCTCTTTATATGAATCAGGAATGCACATCAGTTGCCTCCTCCGAAGCACACGATACAGTTCTGTCAATCAACCAGTAGAGTGTGCTCTATGAATATACAGTTGCATTCTTTATGTGAAAAAAACAACTTTCACTATTTTTTAAGGAATGGGACATGAGACTGCAGGGCACTTCCAAATAAATACTGGTAGTTTTTTTGCTCTCAAGTCCTCTTGATTTGTATGCCTCTTGAATATGGGCAAACTTGTAGGTATTGACATGTTGGGTTCTTTTACCTTAAATTAACATATGGGGAGAGTTGGGCAAAGTGAAAAGCAACATGCACAGCAATAATTCATGTTATTGAAATTAAATTCAGTAGTCAACATCAGATATATTTGCTTAGGATCTGGGCTGTGCTGCTGCTGATTTGTGCCACATCATCAGTGCAGCTGGTCACAGAAGGGTCACCCCTATATTGGGGATCCTCTAGTCGTTAAGTGCTAGTTCAGTTGCTTTAATGACACCCCTCTCTCTGGGGCTAAGGTAAGGTTGTGGCTGGGGGGCAAAAGGGAGCATGGCCAGAGCATCCTTACTCTCCCCTGATTCCTTGTTTCCCCTGGTGTTGTTGGCAGCAAGTGCAAATTAAAGGTTCCTAAAGGCTGCTCTAAGTTATGCTTTGCTAACAGAATAGTGCACTGCCGGCCCAAGAATAAGGGAGAAGAAATGTGGTTAAACCTACTTTTGCACACATACACATTTTGAGGACCTGGATTATGGTACATAAATATATTATGTAACAAATGTATCACTTTGCAACGTTGCTGACAGGGAAGAAACAAAATGAAAATATGGGCTGAAAAACACAATTAAGAACATAAAGTGGGAGAGATTGTATCTTTTACTAGACCAACTTTTGTTGGTGAAAGAGTGAAGCTTTTGAGCTTACACAGAGCTCTTCAGGTTTGGGAAAGGCCAAATATTCTCATTTTAAAAATAAAATTGTTAATTGTTAATAGTTATTTTAATTGCTCTATTACACAAAAACACTGTAGCAGGACAGCATGACCAAATCATCTTCACTATCATACCTAGTTTATTTCTTTAAGGCTAGATTCTGACCTGACCTTGGGATCAGTACTCCTTGCACAGGGACAAAGGATGCTGTGCTTCTACTTATTTATCATCCCATGCCCGCAGAAAGCTCCACCTCTACAACATGCCAGTCCATACAGCTCAGCCAGCCTATAGGGTGGGTTATATAAGCTTCTCTAAGTAGAGTTTCCTCCCTTTGCAGATCCTGGGATGGCACATGCCACCCCTTAAAATGGGCTGTGTCCTTTAGATTAATTTTAGCCCTTACCATTTCATATTTCGGAAGGAAAATAAATATGAAGCTGTCAAAATTATCTGTATATTTAACATGTCAATTTATTTCCATTTGGCTCTCCAGTATGCATCACTATTTGGGAGCAGTAGCCAAGTGCTCTCTTTTCTTTTCTTTTTTTTCCTCCCACTAAATAAGATCTGTATCTGAACAGTGATTATTCTTATTGAGAAAGAAATTGTACAGAAAAACTGTTCAGCGCTTCAGACTAATTTATCCATATGAACGTCTTAACTGACTAAACTTAACTTTCAATGGATGGCGCCCTGTGAGGGGCTTAAACATCCTGTTCACAGAGTCAGAGACTTTGGGGCCAGGCAGCCATAGAGCAAAATATTTCTTTTCCTACATGATGTGTTAATTATTGATATAGCCCTGTAGCTGTTCACACAACATTATATAGTTGGAGAGAGATGTGCCAAGCAAGTAATAGGTTCCCTCTCCCAAAGGGAAGAACGTAGGATGTAGAATAATACAGAAAAGTACATTACAAAAATGGAATGGCAATGAGTAATTTTAACTGAAATACGTTATGACATGTGGATTTCATAAAAAAAGGAAACCAGAGGCACCACATATCGGGGGTTCATGTGGGGTCAAGTGCCCCCCCCGCCCACATCTTGTCTCTGGGCCCCCCAGAAGCTGGCCTGGGTGGGGAGCAGAAGGAATGGGACCAGAGCCTCATCTCACACGGGGCCACTGGGATGCTGCTTTGTGGAGCCGATGCAGTGCAGCAGATGCCTGTGAGACAGCTTGGCTGCAGTGGTAGCAGGCTAGCCCCCACTCAGGCTTCACTTCTGGGAACAGAGGCCAAGTGAGCCAGTGTCCCCCTTCCCCCTCCCATGTTTGGCCCCTGTCCCTAGAAGCTGAGCCCAGGCAGGGAGCAGGTTTCTGCCCCTCCCCAGCCAAGTTATCTCTGAGGCAGTTGCTACACTGCACAGAGCAGTGACAGGCAGTGGCTCTGTCCTGCTCTCCCTCCGACCCGGCCATGGGGGAGACTGGCCAAACATGTGGGGTGTGATGCAGAGGAGCCAACATAGGAGGAGAAGGACAAGCTTCTCCCCCTCCAGGTAACATGGGGCAAGGAGAGGGTGGGGAGAGAGTGCCACAGCCCTGGAATAGGGGCAGGGTGGGGAACGAGACACATGGGATAGTCACATGTCCTACCCTTTAAATTGTGCCACCCCAGTATGGTAGGATTGCCAGATGTCTGGTTTTTGACCAGAATACCCATGCAGCTCTGGTCAGCACTGCTGACCAGGCCTTTAAAAGTCTGGTTGGCGGCACAGGCAGGCTCCACACAGCTCCTGGAAGCAGTGATATTTCCCTCCGATTCCAAGGTGTAGGGGCAGCCATGGGGGCTCTGTGCGCTGCCCCCACCCCGAGCACCACTCTGCAAGTTGCATTGGCCACAACTCACGGCCAATGGGAGCTGCGGGGGACAGTGCCTTCGGGCAGGGGCAGCATGCAGAAACAGAGAGATATGTCAGCCTTCCTGGGAGCTGCCTGAAGTAAGCGCTACCTGGAGCCCATAACCCGCACCATCTCCCGCAGTCCAAGCCCATACTCCATCCCTGAGCCCCCTCCTACACCCTAAACCCCTCATCCCTAGCACCACCCCAGAGCCCCCACTCCCTCCCACGCTCCAATCCCCTACCCCAGCCCGGTGAAAATGAACTAGTGAGTGAGGGTGGGGGAGAGCAAGTGATGGAGGAGGGATGGAGTGAGTGGGGGCAGGACCTCAGGGAAGGGGGGGCAGGGGGTGAGGAAAAGGTGTTTGATTTTCTGCAATTAAAAAAGTTGGCAACTCTACGGTATGGGGAGGTACCATTTGTCTGTGAAGAAGACAATGGAAGTCTGTTCCAGTCATCATGGCTGGTGTGAAAGGAGGCATGATGGATGCAATTCATCATTGCTCCGCTCCTTGTATGGTCATTTACACCAGTGCAAAGTGAGTGTAAGATGCTACCATTCTTTTTGGCAGCACTTTACACCCACTGTGCATTAACTTTGCACTAGAGTAAATGACTATACACAGAGCTGGGCAATGGGGCCTGAAGTCCAAAGTGTGCAAAGGAAACAACATGTTTTCTAGCTGTAGCAGATTACCACCTTTCCAGCCTTGCTGCCTCGGTTCCCCCTTTGATGCCTCTCTAGCTTTCCTCCTAGAGATGATTTCCATCTGGTGGAAGGGTAATTTGTCTCAAAGTCCCATCTGGTACAGTAGTTTCCCTCAGGTTAGAGTAGTTTGAGGGTTTTAGTGTTTGGTCTGTGGCCAAAGTAAAAGTCATCATCTTCAGGGACAACCAGAGCCCAAATGAAACAGTCCTGAGTCCCTGTGCTCAGTGGTCCTTGAGCATTCCTGAGACTAAAGGGTCTTTTACCCAGATGATGCAGGGCTAAGCTGTTCCTTCACCCTCCCTTAAGGTCACATGTCTATTTCCCCCTTTATCAGGCATTCAAGCCTTCCTCCACCCTATTAAGGCCAATATCCCTCAAAGTTCCCCCATCTTGTATGAAGGGTTTCACATTGCCATTGGGACACCAAAGCAGAGTTTGGACCCTCCCTCTACTCCAGAGTCTGTGCAAGGGACCATAAGCCCAAGTCTGCCCTGCTTCACTTTTCCTGGAGTCACTTCCTATCTCCTCACAAGTCACAGTGCTTGATCATGGAGTTTTAGTGTGCATTTCTTTTGCGGTACCTTATCAGCATATAGTAAATCTGTTTTTTTCACCCTCCACCACAGTCATGCTTTTTATCATTATTCTCTTATTGAAGAGTTGCATGTGTAACTTCAGCAGTTTGTTTTTATTCATTGATATAATTGACAACAGTAATAGGGATTCCAATTTTACGTCCATTTTTTGAACAATACTTATATCACCGTGCCTGGTGTGATCACAGCTAAGAGAACCAGTTTCAGGTCAGACTGTCAAAAACTAAACAGACACTCCCACAGTGGTAGTTCTATTATACAAATCAGATTTAACCAAACCAGCAACAAATGTGTGCTCCTGGATCTCTATACTAGCTTAACATGGAGCCACAGGCAGTCTCTTTAGAACCTCCAGTCCATATGATCACCCAGACAAACTGGACTTTATAATGAAAGGTTATTAAAACCAAAGTTCACCATCTATTAGGTTCTTCCAGTCCCAAAAGAGCAGTCAGTTACGCCAGGTCACACAATACTTCAGATCTCACCAAAAACCTATGCTGTAGCCAATCCTTTAGAAACTATCTAAAGGTTTATTAACTAAGAAAAGAAATTAGAGTTATTAAATGGTTAAAACAGGCAAAACACATTACATTTGAATCAGAGTATGTAGTCAAAAATATTAGCAGAGATGTTAAATCTGCCAGTTTTCTATGAATCTCTCTGGGTTGCCCAAATAATTTGGGGCACTCAGTCCTTTTGTTCAGAATTTCCCCTCGTTAGCCCTGGTCCACACTGGGGGAGGGGGGGGGGGGGGAATCGATCTAAGTTACACAACTTTAGCTACGTGAATAATGTAGCTGAAGTTAATGTACTTAGATCGACTTACCATGGTGTCTTCACCACGGTGAGTTGACTGCTGCCACTCCCTCGTCAACTCTGCCTGCACCTCTCATGGCACTAGAGTACAGTAGTCGATGGGAGAGGGCTGGGGGGTCGGCCGATTTATCGCGTCTAGACTAGACACAAGAAATCAATCCGTGCTGGATCGACTGTATGTCTACGCTACCCACCGGATTGGTGGGCAGCGTAGACATACATTAGACTTCACCAGGAAAGAGGTGCCCAGGGACCTTTGCTCTTCCCTTTTATATCTTCCCTTTTGCTGGAAAAATATTGGCTGTCTCATGGGGGCATGCATCTCCATGGCCTTTGTGTTTTTCCATCAACTCCTCATATGAATTGCAAATCTTTGGTTGCACCCATCTGTAACGTGTTCACCCTTGTTTACCATTTCTTTGTTAACCCCTCTGGGCATGTCTCAAGCTTACAATATGTTTTACATGCAAACACATAGCAAAGTTTTATAACTTCATATGCAACGATGATACACACATTTAAACAGAATAATACTTAACTGATTACAACTTTTCCAGTGATACCTCACAAGGCATACTTTGTACAAGATTTATCACAATTTGTAACAGTAGTGATCATATTGCTGTAGATGATCACCTTCTTCTAGACAGCATCACACTCACTACAGGTTCAGGTTGCTTTTCTTAGGGTACGTCTACACTGCACGATTATTTCGAATTAGCTTAAACCGATATTACAAAACAGATCTAATAAAATCGGTTTAGCGCGTCCACAGTGGGATCCCGAAATCGATTGTTTGCGTCCATGGTCCAAAGCTACCATCGATTTCAGGAGCGGTGCACTGTGGGTAGCTGTTCCTCAGCTATCCCATAGTTCCCACTTCCGTGTTGAGAGCACAGTGCCTGATGGGGCAGAAAACATTGCCCCGGGTGGTGCTGGGTACAGCCTCACCCCTCCCTTTGTGAAGGCAGCAGACAACCCTTTGGCGCCTTTTTCGCGGAGTGCATTGAGCAAACGCCATAGCACAGCAATCTTTCCCTTTTTTTTTTCACGTGGTGGTGGGGGGAAATAAACTGAGGAGCTGTTCCCTGAACCACGCCAGACACTGTGTTTGAACCTACAGACATTGGGAGCTCAGCCAAGAATGCAAATAATTTTCAGAGACTGCTGTGGACTGTGGGATAGCTGGAGTCCTCAGTACCCCCTCCCTCCCTTCATGAGCGTCCATTTGAGTCTCTGGCTTCCCGTTACGCTTGTCACGCAGCGCTGTGTATCCTGGAGTTTTTTATTCAAACGCTTTGGCATTTCGTGTTCTGTAACGGAGCTGGATACAACAGATTTGTCTCCCCATACAGCGATCAGACCTAGTATCTCCCGTACGGTCTATGCTGGAGCTCTTTTTCGATTTCAAACTGCATCGCCAGCCGTGCTGATCAGAGCTCCACGCTGGACAAGCAGGAAATGTAATTCAAAAGTTCGCGGGGCTTTTCCTGTTTACCTGCCCGCTGCATCCGAGTTCAGATTGCTGTCCAGAGCGGTCAGTGCTGCACTCTGGGATGCCGCCCGGAGGCCAATAACGTCGATTTCCGTCCACATGAACCCTAATCCGAGTTATCACTATCGAATTTAGCGCTACTCCTCTCGTTTGGGAGGAGTTCCGAAATCGATTTAAGGAGCCGTTTAACTCGATATTAATGACGATGTCGTGTGAACGGATACAGCGTTAAATCGGTATATCGGCCATTAAACCGATTTAAAGTCGCAGTGTAGACCTGGCCTTAGACATCAAATTGTCATTCCCAATTGTCATTCTCAGTTCCCAGTGTTTTTAAGTTGGTATCCATATGAACACACCACACTAGTAGCTTCACTGACTGTCTATTCCTTTGTGGATTACATTTAAGGTATAGTACTGATCTGCAAGGCACTTATAAGCTTGGTTTAACTATCATCAAAACCAGCAATCCATTTATAACCGTCCAAAACAGTTGATGCAGTATATCTTGATAGCAAAAGAGGAATATAGTCAATGAGTTAGGTTTAAGTTTAGCATTAGGCTTTGATTCTTATTTCTTGTGATATCACTGAAATAACATGTCATGGGATATTCCAAATGAAGGATTAAATCTTGATTGTTTCACTCTCCCGTCTCAGTAACAGCAGTGTAAATCTGGACTAACTCCTTTGAATGCAGAGCAGTTAGATTGGATTTACGCTACTGTAATTAGCCTGCTGGTTTCACTGAGATTACTCTTGTGAGGGAGGCAAGGAGAATTTGACTCAAAGTGTGTGAAGAGACTCTGGCACTTTCATGTTGTCTGAAATATAGAATCAGAATGAAGGAGAAACTGACATAAGGCTGATGGGTCTGATCCTGCTGTCATTAGTCAGGCAAAACAACCCAAGACTTTAATGGGAAATTTGCCCAAGTGAAGACTGAAGGAATGGACTCCGTATTTTAAATGGGTTGTTCATCAGCATTTCCTATGGTCCTTCTTCAGGACCCGAAGGGAATAATTTTTACAGGGAATTAGGATACATATAAATCTATATAGATTAGGGCAAAATATACCAAGGAAGTGTCTGACCTTAAGGTTTTATTTTTTTAACTTAATATCTAATACAGCCTAGTGGTTGCTCAGAACATGCTAGCCAGAGAAACTACTGGCTAGGAAAAGAGCCAAAAGCCAAGGAAATTAGTGAAGGGAGAAAACAAGTACTCTAAATGTTGAGCTTCAAACTGACCTTTTTACAACTTCCTTGGGATTAATATTCATATCCTTAAAGCATTATTCTTCTGTAGAAGTAATTGTTGCTTTAAGTGAAAGATTTTGCAGTTCCTGTCTCCCCTCTGGATCTTTACAGCTATTGTTTTACATCAGAAGTTAGGATCACTGAATTAATATTAAAAGTTGCAATGTTTCTTCTATTTTGTCACTGGGAGCAATTTTACAGAGACATGGTACATAGTAGCCCCCAATTCTGTTTATTAACAACCTAGTTGCAAAGTGTTATATAAAATTCTAAATTTCTAGAGGTTGTAGTCCACATCTCATTAGCCTGTCAAAATGCATATTATGTAAACTTTTGATATAACATGCATAAATTACAATATATAAAACTTGGATGGAAACATATAAAGGAAAGAAACTAGACTACACTGCATAAAAATGAGTCAAAAGGGTATAGTGTCCTCACAACAAGGAACTTCATATTTCAAGGATCTGCTACTGGTGGTCATAGGAAACTTCCACCTCAGAAGATGAATGTCTTCTGAGGAACAGAACTGTTGGACAAAGTGTAACATTGCTAAAATATAACGCTTGCATCATTCAGGTTTTTTTACAATAATATACAGGAAATACACAGGGAATAACATGGATTTGCTGATAAAATGTTATAAAAGCTTTTAAAATATCTACTTTAAATTTTATTGCACAAACAAAGGCCATTTCTCTGTGTCAGCAACTAACGTAAATCAAAAATTACTATAAATAATGGGACTGTAAGCAGTGGGTAAAGGAGGCAAGATTGCAAGTTTCTATACTATTATTTATTATGCGTATTGTGGTTGTGTCCAAAAGCCCTATTCAGGCGCACAGCCCTATTGCCCTAGGTGTTCTACAAATACGTATGCCCCAAGGAGCTCCCAATCTGAAACAAGACACAAAAATTGAGCATAACTAAGAAATACAGGAAAAGGGGAGGAGGACTGGTACAATAGTAGTAAGAGCACATGGTTACACAGGTTAGCTATTGCTCAGCTTGATGGTTTCAAATCATTTGAAAGATTTGTCGTCTTCTTTTGTAAATAATTACAGTTAAACTTTTAGTATTTATAACTAAATGAGGTAGCCCCAGCTGCCATTCAAATGTAACTGTCATTGGTTGGCTGATTTCTTATAGGCACCAGGGCCATAACCAAGGTGGGGCAGTTGCCTAGGGCACAAAACTGCAGGGACAGAAAAATGAGGCACAGCAGAGGTCAGTGGGGTCAGCCTCGGGTGGAGATTGGGGGGCATGCAGGGGCATTGTCCCCACAAACTGTGTACCCGTCCTGGCTCTCCAGAGCCACTCCCCCTTTGGCAGTGATGTGCATGGGATCTGCCTACCTCAGCCTGGAGCTGAACTTTGCCCTCTCTCCTGGTCCTGCAGCAGCTGCTCCCTGTGAACCCCTAGGGTCCTGCCTGGAGTTCCCAGGGAGGCTCTGACTGCCTGGCTCTTGTGAGGAAGTTTCATCCATCTTTGGATGCACCCTTTCCCCACTCCCCCCTGACCCCCTAAGAGTTTGTCCAGTTACAATCCAAGTGGTGCTTGGGGATGCAAAGGAGCAGGAACGCCCAGCTGGGGGAGGGAGCCTCTGAAGACCCAGATGCCTTCTCCTCCTCCTGCTGCACACTGAAAGGACTCGGCTGATGTGCATCCCCCACCCTCATTAAACTGGACTAGATAAAGTACACAAGAATGCATTGGAGTAAGGTTGTGCTCGTGGATTGGTAGGAGATAACATGATAACTTGATAGGTCTACTCCACTTCTAATTCTGATTTTAAATAGAGTTACATGAATAAATCATTCAGCAAGCAGAGCCACGTTTTTCTATTTGTGGAATATAGACAGGCAGATCATAATTTCCTCAAATTCATTCAACAGATCCCTTATCATAATGTTTACATCCTGGATTGCCCAAAATTCAAGATACGTTATTTAATAATGAATGGTCAGAAAAATCATACCACATTATCTCTGTTCTGTGATTGGGTGAACATGCAACCACTTCACATACACATACCTGCATCCACAAACTTCCATATTCTCTATCCACAAACATTTTTATTAAGACCTAAGTCCCTCAAATACAGGAGTCAAACTCCGCCTATGAAGTCAGCCCCATGTGGCAGGGATCAGAGAGGGAGCACCACCTCCACCTTCTGATCTCACCTCAGGGGCCAACCTGTCTGGGTTGAGGAGGATGCAACCAAAATATATGGGGGCATGTGACTCTACGTGCTCCCCTCCATGCATCGCCTCGCTTGCTCGGTCTGCATGCCAAATGTCTAGCTACAGCTCTGCTAGGCATCAGAGCAAAAATGGATCTTGAGGCTTTTGAAGGAGGACAGAGTAGTAGCTTTAACAATTAGTTCAGGGAGGAAGTTTCCTACATAAAGAATAACATGGGAAAAAGGCTTAGAGATATGTTTGTGGTGGAAGGAGGCAAACGGGAATTCAAAGCTGCCATCATTGGTTAGAGCAAAGTGTGTTTTAAAGAGTTTGGAATGATTGATATGGGTGTTGGGGGGTCCACAGGTGGCAGTTACAGTAATTTAGACAATAAATGACAAATTGACAAGAGATTGTGAAAGAGAATTTTAGCTGCATGTGGGAACCAAAGTTTTGTCCTCTGTCACACCCATGTAGGTACATATTACAGTATGCAATGTGATTAACATCAGTGAAACTAATACCAATCACATTTTAATGTTTTGTACAGAGTAGTTACTTCAAAATTGAGTTTAAAAAGATTTTAAAAGTTACCTCAACTTAATTAATCCAAAGTGTCTTTAAAGCAAGTTTAGCATTCATTTTTGGTTTATGACTTTTCTAAAGTCTAGACTGTATATACTAAATATGAACAGCTCCAAAAGGTTTAGCCAAGCAAGTAGGCCTAGAATACTAGGAAATTGAGATATCTTATAGCTAAGGAAAGTGTGTATGCAAAATGTCCAACTCTTAAGAATGGGGAAAAAAACTTTTGCAGAGTTATCTGAATTGGCAAATTGCTCTTCCTCCGGCACTGAAGGATTGTGCTAGTATGACCAGTGATGAGTAAAGCTTTTTGAAATTGAAAATAATAAAACCTATTCTCATTCCTGCATGGGTCACAGGAAGTTGAACAGATTAGCTGCTTAAACACAGCAAAAGTTGTCTTTTCTTAAATGATAAATTGCTTTGCAGCAGGGAAACCTTGCACAGAGTGATTTTGTACTCCTGTTTTCTATAAAATATGTGATTGGCTTTATGATCATTTCCCTTTATTTTATTGCTTTCATATGGATTCTTGTAATAAATTTTCAGCATGGTTTTTACAAGTAGAACAGAAAATAAATGATATAGTTATATGGTTGCTGAAATAATCTGTTTGCATGTACGTGGATAATATACAATTGTTCACATCCAAAACCTTTGCTAACTTATTAGAGTGAACGTTGCAGAAATAATTAATATAACCCATACTCAAACAACATTACCATTAAAAAACCCTTTAAGTATTAAGAAGACTGGAAATTACCAGTTAGGATAATTTCTGTAAATATTCTGTTAACTAAAGATATCTGATCTGTGAGTGTAACAACAATAATGACATGAGAAAATTCACTTTAAACATCTGATAATAACTTTATCTCTGACCCTAATTCTCTCCTTTCCATAGGTGCTCCAGATCCTGAGATTAGTTTTACACTAGCCCCAACACCACCACCAGAATACAGCATCCCCAGGTAGCATTAATATGACAGGAGGCTATGAACCCAAGAGGCCATCTTACAATCCACGTACTAATAGTATAACACCAACAGACCCCAGTTGTCGGGATTGAACTTGGGATCTCTGGAGCTTAGTGCCTGAGCCTCTACCGCATGAGCTAAAAGTCAATGCTCTCTTAGCTAAGGCTGTAGCACAGACTCATTTAACTCTCTCTAGGTGGTCTCGGTGCCACTAGATGGGACAGAACAGCACACCCAGAAGGTGTGTGGGTTACAACAACATATAGCACACTCTAGCCACATCCTCCCCTACTCCTGGCAGATCCCATGTGCTGGACACTGTAGCACCATAGCAGCCAGATACACAAGTTCTACATTCACTGAGGAGAATCTGCTGGGAGAATTCCCTCTAGGGAGATGTGGCCAGTTTCCAGCCTCTGTGCTCTAGTAAAACGAGATGGAACAGGCCACAGACTCTAGCCCATGATTTTGAACTCTGCCATAAGAAGCAGATGTATTACATTCCTTCAGGGACATACAGCAGGGATCCTATATTTAATTAGCCAGATGTTTTGTCAGCTGGGATCCAGAGGGAGCCATGACAATTAAAACTTGATTGTTTTACACATGAACAATTTTAAGAAACATGGAAAATTTTAGTGCTTCAAGCTTTCCATTTGTGAAAATTTTGGCACTCCATCAGTTAGGCCTCCCTCTCCTGGCCTCCACAATGCTTGCCAACCACCATAGCCCCTCCCTCAACACCTCTAGAGAAACTGGTAAGAATCTGCTCTGGGGACTCTGTGTCCCCTTCTGGGAACCTTAGCATGTTCAGCAACTGGAGAAGGTGCCCTGTACTGGAACTGGAATTTCAGCTGGCCATGATTCTCCTAGTGAAGATATCCCATCCCTCCATGGCAACCTGTACAATTCCCACCTATGAGCTACTGCCCCTCCCTACATCAAAAGTCATGCTACAGCCCTTCTTCACTTCCTAACAATTTAAGACCTGCAAGATGGAAGCCCTACCACCAGAGAAGCCACATTATAAATAATTGGAGATATACTTATCTCCTAGAACTGGAAGAGACCTTAAAAGATCATTGAGTCCAGCACCCTGCCTTCACTAGCAGGACCAAGTACTGATTTTTGCCCCAGATCCCTAAGTGGCCCCTTCAAGGACTGAACTCACAACCCTAGGTTTAGAATGCCAATGCTCAAACCACTGAGCTATCCCTCCCTCTGTTATGTAACCTACCACTTTTCTTTTATCACATCGGCTATTGCAGTCTTTCTGCTTTGACAAATTTACTGTAAGCTTACATCACAGAACTATAGAGTAAACATTACGCTATTCTGAACTGTGGCTCCCCCGACAGTACCAGAGGAGGAAAGAGTGACAGCTGTTGCTGGACAGAGTAACTGTCACAAATGTCTGACAGGGATATTTTTACAAACATATCATGCATATTGGACACATTTGAAGAATGTGCTGTCTTCTCAGGATAACTTTATTTATGGTAAGGAAACAAAGTTATTTTTGGTATCTAAGAACTTTTCAGCCTTCAAACATATATAACTACCCAGTACCTTGGTTTGAGGTATAAGAAAGACCACAGTGGTAATGCATAATAGATATTCAAATCTGGGCCCTTTACCTTGTACCACCTTTTATATTAACAGGGAAACTGAATTTCCAGTGTGTTGGCATGTAATTTAATTTTAGTCTATATACTGTACAATTTCCAGTCTTTCTAATGTATATCATACCTTGCAGAGACCAGATAATTAGCTGCTTCATGTTCAAATAATCACATTGTCATAGTGAAGGGTAAATGAAGGGTAGGACATGAAACACACACAGGCTTGGTCTACACTACCAATTTATGTTGCTATAACTACATCATTTAAGGGTGTAGAAAAATCCACATTCCTGAGCAATGCAGTTATACCGACCTAAATACCAGTGTAGAGAGCTCTATGACAGGAGAAGCCCTCCCATTGACAACACAGCTGCCAACCCTTGGGAAGATGGAGTAATTGCACTGACAGGAAAAGCTCTCCCATCGGCGTACGTAGCATCTTCACTAAGTGCTCCAATGACACAGTTGCACCAGTACAGCTGCGCCACTGCAGCACTGTAAGTGTAGGCAAGCCCCCACCACACACACACACACACACACTTTCCTGAACATTGGGTAAGCCTGGCTGCATTTGAACTTAGTAACTGACTGATATTATAGTGCGCAGAACCAAAACTCTCAATCCAAACTTTTCTTCTAAATCCACAAAAAAAACCAAACAGTATGAGCTTCAACTATCTGCATATCTATCATGAGATCTTAAATACAGGAACATTGTCTTTCCATCTAAATAGTTACATTCTTTTAACATAGGTTTTTTTAATGTTATTTAGGTTGCAGAGTCAAGATCTCAAAAAAATTAGGAAATGCCAGATTTAGACTTGCCCATACAAGCTGAATTCTACCCACTTGTGCATCCATCCTGCACTCTGAATGAGGCAGAGGGACTGAAAAAATAGCATGTGATTGTGTAATTAAAGACTGCATCAAAATGTATACACAAAAGGGGAACAAAGTAAGGTTCCACGGGCAAGTGTAAATCTGCCATTGTGACTTTTGAGTGCTTGACTTTGCAAGCTAAATAATATTCTTTTAAATCTTTTTTTAAAAGGCAAAAGCCTGGTAAAAACAAATTCTAGTACATGCAGCTGTACCAATCCCTCAATCATGCAGCAGCAGCGTTTGAATCCCAAACCTTCAGCACAGACTGCTAATATTTGAGCTGTAAGAGAAACTACATTAAATGGCAGCAGAAAAAGGCTTTTATCTCAGAGGGGGAAAACTGACCACTGGGTCCAGGTGCTGTGCCCAGGAGATGACTGGGGAGCATGGTCATTTCTTTCTTTCCCCTGACAGAAGGGATTCCTGTCCTATGTGGTACCCCTGAGGGAGGCATAGGCCACTAGGTCCCTGTGTTGAGTTTAGGAAAGGGGGAGCTTAGCCCAACTTTCTTCAACCTCAACCTCACTCCTGCTCCAGCAGCTCTCTGGTGTTCCCAGTACAGTGTGGTGCTGCTTAGACAGGACAATTGAAATGTCTGCTTTAGAATGTTCATGTTTAGTTATTTTGGCAAGCTGCCAAAATTCTTCTGGCGAACCCAAGCCAGTGAAGGGAAATGATGAGTCATCGTTTGTATCTCAAAAAAAAGCTGAATGGGATTTCATGGGCCAAAAAACTTCTCTAGCCTGAGGGCATTCCGCCTGTTCAATATATCAAAGGCCTGCTGAAAAAAAATGGAGATGTGAGAGATTCTCAAAGAAAAAAGACTGCAAGGATATTTTATTCTGGAAAGTGTCAGGCATCCTAAACATAGGGATTGATACCAGCTCCCTTTATAAAAATAGCTAAAGGGAACCTGCCATTTTATAGGCAGCTCATGACAAGAAAGAAAAATGGACACAATGAGCCTGATTCTTATTTTACACCCATATAACTTCGTTGATGTCAATCCTTATTTATATTGTGGTGAGATCTGAATCAGAATCAAACTGACTGTGGTTGCTGAATGAATGTGCTGCTGCAGGCTAAACAAGTCACAAGTGATGGAGACCCTGCCGTGCTACTGTCTGAGTTGGACATACCACAATCAGGCCTCAAGGTCATGAAACTTGTGTTGTCATTTCAGAGCCATCAGAAGATAGTGCCTAGTACTCTTGCACTAGCTGGAGGTACTCACACTCAGTTATAGTAGTTGAACCTTGAGAGTGCAGGTGGCATACCCACCTGCAAGGTGCTAAACACCTCCTGGGAACTCATCATTAGAAGCTGAGGGCCCTTAGCACCTCCAAGGAGCAGGCTCTGTCACATCATTTTTATAAAATGAGCACTGTGTAAGGAAGTCGTTTGATTGTTTGTTAAGTAATTCAGTTGTGCAGGTATCTGGCACAAACAAACATACATGTCAAAACCTGTTAGACAATTTGCCCTGCAAACACGAAAGGGCAGTATCTTAGTTTTTGCCTGTAATTCGAAATACCATTGAGCCCTGTTTGTTCTTTACTCAGAACAATCTTGTGTTCTCCACTGAGATTAATGGGGGGGTTGATTAGTAAAGAATGCAGGATTTGGGCCCCTGACTTTAGGTACCAAAAGATTCCTAAAACCTGTAGCTTGTTTGTTGATCTCAGCAGATGAAAACAACAAGTAAGTTTTTATTTCAGCTGCTGGCTACTAGTCAACTTTAAAACCATGTTTCTGTGGAAATAGGGGTCAATGAGTCTAAAATAAGGTTTAGTGCAAAGAGTCAATGTTATTCTTCATGTTCCGAACAGGATGATCATATTAGCAAATTTTCCAATTAACCTATGATCCACAACTTGATGATGCTATGATCACTCAAAGATTTTACAGTTCTCCCAGAGGAATCTAAAGTGCTAGATGCATTATCATAGAGTCCACTTTCTAACATAGTAGATATTGCTGAAGTTCATTCTCCATATGCAGTAATGGCTGTTTTAGCTAAGATGTGTCCTAAATCTAAGTGGATTCCAGAAAATACGATGGCAGGTGAAGATAACCACTATGATGTAGGATGCAAATGGACACATTAGAGATGTTTTAGCTCAAAGCCATGCCAAGCAGAAATTCATATATGCCTGAAAAAGACAACTAGTGTCATACAAGATGAATGAACTTCTTAGAGTCTGTATGCACCTCAACTTGGAATCAATAGTGCATTTCAATGCCAATCTTGCACCTGTTTTTAAAAGCCCTTGATGCATCATTTACCACCTCTCACATGTGAGCTATCAACTTATGTCCGCATTCAGTGGAAGGGATATGGGGTACAGGTCTTCGCTTTCTATACTTTGCAAATTGCAAAGAACCCCAAAATGGCATGTATGGATAAACAATCATTTTTGCTTCATAGCACAGGATTTATTATAAATAAAGATACATAATGCATTTCTGTCTTGTAGTTTAAATGAAAATGGTACTTTGCCCTTCTAAAAATAGGATGGGGCAGAGAGGAGGCAAAGGTGGCTCTAAGCAACCAGCATGCCTTCCCTGACCCTTAACTGCCTAAAAACTCTATTGGTGCCTATGGGAAGTTAGAACAACCATGGCATTGGTTAGAACAACCCCTCCTGGACCATTCCATCAGTTAGGAATCAGTGAACCACATCACTATTGAATACTGCCCTCTCCAATCACCAGTTGGCTCCTACCTGTCTTCTGGGATATGGCTAGGATGGGCTCATATAAATATGGGACACTTGAGTAGGAGTGGAGAGGTTATTTGACTTCTTTATTTGGCACTGGTGTGATCACTGCTGGAACACATTTCTGGTGCCCACAATTTAAGAAGAATGTTGATTAATTGGAGAGGGTTCAGAGAAGAGCCATGAGAATCATAAAAGGATTAGGAAGTATGCTTTATAGTGACAGACTCAAGTAGCTCAATTTGTGAAACTAAACAAAGAAAATTAATGGGTGATTTGATTACAGCCTGTTAGTATCTACATAGGGAACAAATATTTCTCCAGCAGAGAGAGAGAGAGAGAGAGATATAACATAATACAGTGGCTGGGAGTTGAAGCTAGACAAATTCACACTGGAAATAAGGTGTAAGCTTTTACCAGTGAGAGTAATAAATCATAGGAATAATTTGCAAAGTGTCATGCTGGATTCTCCATCACTGACAGTTTTAAAATCAAGATTGGATTTTTTTCTAAAAGATCTGCTCTAGGAATTTTGGGGAAGTTTTCTGGTCTGTGTTATACAGGAGATCAGATTAGATTATCACAATGGTCCCTTCTGGCATTAGATTCTATGACCATGACATAAAAATGCATTCAAAAATAAACAAAATGTAGTGTTTTGCTCTAGATTTCACTGAATGCTATTGAATGAAACAAATAAGAAATTTCTAGGTCAAGCTGTCTTTGGGAAGAGGTGTGACATAGGCCTTTAGAACACTTTCCAAAAGGTGAATTACACTTTTTCCCCTCCTAAGACCCATACCAGTATCACAGAAATGGCCTGTTCAATTCAGCTCAGATTCTGTCTAAAAAAACTTCTCTTCAGGCCAAACCATGCAACTAAAAATCAAATAAAATTTGAAATGCACAGGATCAGCTTTGAAAATTTTTTTTGAAGGGAAGCAGGTAAAATAAACCTTAACTTTGTTATAACCAGCTGTCACTCCACAGTATTTCATTAACAATGCCTGAACTATCCAATCCCCTGTAGGAGAATTCTTTTGCTATTTAAAATCTAATGCTACAAAGGTATCCGGTTATGAAATCAGCATACTTCTTACTTAGGAAGAACCTTTTTATGGTTTGTTTTTAAAGCTACTGGCCTCTGCCAGACACCTATGAACATCTCTAGCGCGTATAATGGAAGGTACATATCCAAAGACCTGTGAGTTGTATATTATTGAACAACATTTATAAATAATCTGTACCTTGTCCTTTTTTTTTAAAAAACCTAACTTCCACTTTGAAGAAATACCAGGTACATAATTTGTTTATAATTCTTTCCAAGTGTTTTCAGATTTAACATGTTAGAAGTTGTAAGATACAATCAGCCATTTCTTCCCTGGTATAATTCTACTGAAGCCATCAGAGTTAGATGAGAGATGAATTTGGCCCCACATCTGATATAAATTATTTGTGAGTGTTAAGGCCTCCTACTGGGATGTTTGTAAATTATTCAGGTAATTAAAGAACATCTGTTAAATAGATTTTGATGTATTATTAATCATTATTATTTTAATAATATATTTCTAACCAGACTCACCCATATTGAGAGAAGCCACATTTGATTTGAAAATAAATATGTTGAGTGCATGAAATGCAGAAGAGCTATATTAAAGGTAAACCTGTCTTGGCTGGACTATAAAAAATGGAGCCCTGGAAAAATCTTACAATAATTTAGTTGAGGGACTTCCATGAAATTAAGGACACGACCTTTGAAGAGATAAGACTGAACATAACCTCATGATCATGCAGTCTCAGCTCTGGCCAAAAAGACCAGGAGGTTTTATGATGCTTTGCCTTTTTGAAATTCAGTGTCTTGTTCTCAAAGAAACTCCTAGGGCAAACTGAGCAAGCTGCTCAGAGTAAGTTGACTAGAATAAAGTCCTTTAGGTTTTTCTTAAGACAAAGCTATTACAATCCTTCAGCCAGGAGGTTACAAGCAGCAAAGAGGTAAACTATCATCAGACAAATGTCAAAACTCATGAATTTAAGCTTAGTGACTAGCAAGAACCTGGAGACTTCTGCTCCATAGTGGAAGAAATAGGTTGCCAATACTGTTCTGTATATATATCTGTACTCCAGTGATGGGTACAAGCTGGAAAGTTTGTAACAGGATCCAGACATTAACTTTCCAAAGGTTATGGGCAGACAGACCAATGGGTCTGGTTCAGACCCATATCTATTATAGTCACTGTATTATAATCAGTCTGCTTTAATTGGTTCTCTTAATTTTTAAAGCAATAAATATTCTGGCTGAAAGTCTACATCTAACATATACGGAAATGTTTATAAATACCTTAAATGACGATTTTAGTGTTGAGGTTTTGTTTGTGGTCTTACTACTCATTTTATACATTCTGTTCCGCTCTTTAAGTATTGTCTTGCATGTGCACAGTGCTTTCACCCACAAAGGATTCCAAGTGAGATTTGGAGAAGGAAGTGTCACCTGCTAAAAGGGGGAAGAAACCAGACAGGTTGGGGCTGGAGGACAGTTAGAAAGATTTCCAAGTGGGGAAAGAAGAAAAATTAGCTGGAGTTTTGTGATCAATAAGGGCTAGATTGTGATTAAGTGATTACATAGGCTGCAGCACCTCAAGAGTAGACCTGCTTCTTCCTTGCTCCAGGTTAGTAGTAAGTTACTGCTACACAATACCAGCAGGAAATTGCTACTGCACTCCTTCCCACACTGCCTTAACTGCTCTGACCAGTGAGTAAAAGGAGGTGGAGTCACATCTCCATCCATTCAACCTCCTTCCCACCTCTCTCTGGGGAACAGTAAGTGGGCGAGTAGTTTGTTTACTCCTGTGCACCATACCTAAGGTGCAATTAGCTCCCATAGGGTTCTCACTCACTTGCATAACTGTATAGTCCAAGTCACAATCTAGCCTTAAATATTTAAGGAAGTGTGCATGATGGAATGAATGCCTGGAGAAAACTCTTGAAAAAGTAATATGTTGTCTTATATGTAGGGGAAATGTTATGATTCTATTTTCTGTGTACTGCATCATCACATTGTGAGTCTGCTAGGGGCCAGTGCTCCGAGTTAATCCAACAATCTTTCCTCCCTCTCTCTCATGAATGCTTATGTTGTTCTTTGTTGTTGTTTTCCTTAATCTGAAAAAAAATTATCCAGACTGAAATAGTCAGATTTGATCTTCAAGTAGAGAAAACATAACGGAAGGAGCCTTTATGGAATAAGAAGTGTAACTATTTAGTAAATGCTTAATTGCCTTGTAAAGTATAATATCACTGTATTACTCCGGTAAAGCATCTTATTACTATTCAGGATTGAAAGGCAATGGTTGGTATACCTAATCTGCCTGAACAATTGTTCATATCTGAAATTTCTTATCTTCCCTGTAGTTTTATTAGAGGAAGTGTTAGGAGGAGGAGAAGAGATAAGTGGATCCATGGTGATACTCTACTAAAAAAATGTAAATAAAACTAAGGTTCAACTTCTTGAGAATCTCACAAACAAACCAGTGATATGCAATGAGCTACAATAGATAGGGCATGCAAAGATATGAGAGGACACAAGGAGCTATCCGTCCACACTTGTGTAGTTGAACAGGAGACAGCTGAAATCCCAGCACAAATTGTAATTGATGCACAAATTGCAGACCATATTGATTCATCTTTTGCATATGGCCCTTAGTGATGGAACATACATAAAGGAAATACAACATGCAACCATGGACGTGAAACTTATTGCAACGGTGTCAAACGTACAGTGAAAGTTGCTTGCCTACGAACTGGGTCAATTTCACATTGAACTGTAACACTTGTTGGCTAACTGAGAATTCTGTTTACTCTGATTTTGCAAAAGATTTTCTAAGTTAACATTTTCTCTTTAATTTTTTTGAACTGCTTTAAAATGTAAAAGAGCTAGTTGCTTTGCTGTCTGAATTTAGGAATCATAGAATCACAGAAGCAACCAAGATTAGGGCTGGAAGATACCTTAGGACAGCAGTCCCCAACCTTTTTGTCCGGCAGGTGCCAGACAAAGGACTGCAGCAGCGGTCGAGCATCCACCGAAATGCCACTGAATTTTGGTGGCATTTCAGCAGATGCTCAGCCAGCCACAACACGGGTGCATTTAGATGCCCCTGTGGGTGCCATGGTGCCTGTGGGCACTCTGTTAGGGACCGCTGCCTTAGGAGGTCATCTAGTCCAACTCCCTGCTCAAAGCAGGACCAACACCAACTAAATCATTCCAGCCAGGGCTTTGTCAAGCCAGGTCTTAAAAATCTCTAAGGATGGAGATTCCACCACCTTCCTAGGTAACCCATTCCAGTGCTTCACCACCCTCCTAGTGAAATAGTGTTTCCTAGTGTCCAACCTAGACCTCCCCCACTGCAACTTGAGACCATTGCTCCTTGTTCTGTCATCTGTCACCACTGAGAATAATTGAGGTCCATCCTCTTTGGAACCCCTCTCCAGGTAGTTAAGGCTGCTTTCAAATGCCCCCTCACTCTTCTGCAGAGAAATAACCCCAATTCCCTCAGCATCTCCTCATAAGTCATGTGCCCCAGCCCCTGATCATTTTTGTTGCCCTCGACTGGACTCTCCTCAATTTGTTCACATCCTTTCTGTAGTGGGGAGGCCCAAAACTGGATGTAATACTCCACATGTGACCTCACCAGTGCCATATAGAGGGGAATAATCACTTCCCTCGATCTGCTGGCAATGCTCCTACTAATGCAGCCCAAAATGCCATTAGCCTTCTTGGCAACACTGCTGACCCATAACCAGCTTCTCATCCACTGTAATCCCCAGGTCCTTTTCTGCCTAACTTTTGCTTAGCCAGTCAGTCCCTAGCCTGTAGCGGTGCATGGGATTCTTCCATCATAAGTGCAGGACTCCATATTTGTCCTTGTTGAACCTCATGAGATTTCTTTTGGCCCAATTCTCCAATTTGTCTAGGTCATTCTGGACCCTATCACTACCTTCCAGTGTATTTACCTCTCCCCCCAGCTTACTGTCATCTGCAAACTTGCTGAGGGTGCAATCCATCCCATCATCCAGATCACTAATAAAGATGTTGAACAAAACCAGCCCCAGGACCAACCCCAGGGGACTCCGTTTGATACCAGCTGCCAACTAGATAGCAAGCTGTTGATCACTACTCGTTGAGGAAGATTAATTCAATTTGCATATCTGGATCTGGTAGTACTCAGAATGTTATCAGCTCTACCATATAAAGGAAAATGCAATGTTTGTAATAAAGCAGTAATAAGACACATCTAGCAATTATGGATCCTGATGTTGAAATCAGATACAAAAAGGACAGACAAATTAGAGGGATAAAACATTTGCTCAGAGTTGATATCCTATGCACTATTGTCTTTATTATTTGACTGATTGATGATCTCTTTCAAGATAGCAAAGCTCTCAATATTTTGCAGGACAAGTTCTTTTACCATAAAATTGTCTATTTAGTGTTTCAACTTCACAGGTTCAGTTTAGTTTATCTCCTCTTTGAGAGATTTCTATGAACATTTAGGCTATTGTTTTATTATTTTTAGGAAAAACTCAAGACTTATTTTTATCTATTGCCAAACGATGAAAATGTTGATTAAGATGGTGAATCATCTTGGTATGGAATTTTATGTACAAACTGCATACATAATTTGAAATGTATTTAAAAAGGAAATCTGTTAACTACAAATAAGAGACTGGAAAATGTGCAATTCTTCTTCAAGATAGGACATCTGCATTGCTGTGATATGCAAATTACTGCCATTTCTGCTGGAAGTGGAGTGGCATTCTCCCTATGAAGCATAGATGGATGGACAGTTTGATCTAGGCTGTTATTTAAGTCTTTAATAAAAACATTAAAAATTAAAAGAATGTAAAATATTCTGGATAGTTAGAGCTAAGACCTATCAGATTCTTAAGGTAGACTTCAGCCAACAGCTGACCAAAGGAACTGTAAAATGAGAATGTTTATCTGGTAGGTGCTTCAAAGCTCCAAATGAGGATTTAGACAGACACTCTTCTTACTTATGGGCTGTGATAAAATGGATTGTCAAAAGGGGACATTTGGGGACAGGGGGCACATGTGCATCCCAATCCTGCATTCCCTGCACCCCCAAAACCATCATTAACTGAGTTAAACAGGGGTTCAGTGACAGCTGAGAGGCCCACCTATGAATTTAGTCTTCCTTGATGGAAAATCCCAGCTACAGGATTAGTTGTCTCTATTTTTCAGATGCAAAGTTCACATGGAAGAGGTCATGTCTTACTCACCTCCTGCTGGCATAGGGAGGTGAAGTCACTGGCACCCTCCCTCAGGGGTTCTAGTTAGGGCAGCAGCTTTTTATTTTGCCAGAGGCTGCACAGGAGTCCTGATGACGAAACCTGCACTAGGGATGTGCAGACTGGCTGTGGATCCCTGCCTGACACAAACCTCCTCACTGGGCTTTCTACTCCAGGCATCTTGTGTCAGAGTCTGTGCCAGCTCCTATCAGCATAGATGGTGGGACAAATCTGCTCCAATTTTTCTGTTTCTTTATCAAGATTTGATGAATATTAAAGGCCAGGTCCTCAGCTGAGAAGCTTGGCAATTGTTTTTTCCTCTTTAGCTACAAAGAGAAAAGGGCAAAACTGCGTGCTCAGTTACACAAAGGTAAGGGATTGTTCACACACACATCATCCCAATGAAGTCAGGAGGACTACCTACAGGAATAAAATTCACTCTACTCCAATAAGGGTCTGTAGGATCAGCACTTCATCCAGAATAACTGTTGAAATCAATGGAGTTACACCAGTATAAATCCAGAGTAAGTGAAAGCAGAAGTTGCTCTAAAAGAGAGGTTGGTTGGTCTTGGTTAGGGCACTAATCTAGGATGTGAGAGAACTGACTTCAATTCTTTGCTCTACCATGTGTGACCTTGGGCAAGTCACTTAGCAGATCCAGATCTGCTAAGGTATTTAGCTGTTTAACTTCCATTCAACTCACGGTATTTAAGTTCGTACATGCTTGGGCCTCAGTTTGCCATCTGTATAATAGGGACAATAATTTGTTCCTCAGATGGTTGTTGTGAGGATAAATACATTAAAGATTGTGAGGTGTTCAGTGATGCTTGGATCATATCAGTACCACAAAGATATAGCCCTGTATGGTGATGCTAGTAGTCATGAAATAAGCAGCTATGTTCTAGTTAGCTCATTTATCACAGGCCCCTGCTGTAAAGAACATAGTTATGTTCTCTAAAGCATCAAAGGTTCAATGAAAAGAACCTATTCCAGCATCCATCAAGCATAAACTAGAACATCTTTTACTCTTGAAAGTCAGAGCAACTCCCATAATTTATTCATCCCCAGACCATCTATTATTTAGGTTTGTTTTACTATAAATAGCAGCACAGAGAAGAAATCTGAAGACAAAGTTAAGGGCAGGGCGGTATTGTTGCTGGACAAGGGTGTGGTGTTGTGCTCTCCCTAAATACAATTTCCAAGCTTTTAGAACAGAAATACATGCCACAGTACAAGAGCTCAAGGGCTTCTCCCTTTCCTTTTCCTTTGTCAGATAGTGAAAAATAAAAATTTTCCGTTCAAAGTCCCATCTGTAGTGATTTGTGTTCATTTAAAATGGCAAGGAAACTGAAAAACCTTAAAATCATAGAAGAGGCTGTTCTTTGCTGCCATGAGCAAAGGAGTGCGCAAGGTGGTGGATCTAGGCAGAGACGGGCAAGGAAAGGAAATGCCAACTCTACAATATGCTTCCTCCTTCCCTCTGTCTCTTCAGCAGCTCTTCCCTGATTGGTCCATGGAGATAGGACTCTGAATAGGAGGAGAGAGTTGCAATAGGGCCTCCATGCATTAACCATGGAGAGGTTTGCAGTTGCTATTTCAGACCATAGACTGTAGGAGCCACAGGGTAAAGAGAGGGCTGTGTTGGAAGGGGTTGGATGGGGTGCAGGCAGATGCTGTGTTGGATTTAATCTCTCCAATAGGTCTCATACTCTGCCTGCACAGCACCCATTTGTTCAGGCTTATGGTGGATAAAGTGACTTTTACTTAAAGTACTTTAAGGTACAAGGTCAAAGTGACCCTGTGCCTTCAACCCCTCAGGAACTGGAGCTCTCTCATATCACTACTCTTCCTGAAAGGTGTTATTGCTTTTATAAAAAACAAAAAAATTCTGAGTATTGCCCTACAGAGCTACCTCTCAGAAAAAAATATATGATCCTATTGTAGGCAATGTCCCCAAACACTGAAGTATCAGCACTGTGACCTGACGTTCTTTGGACCAAGATATAACTTTATAAGGATACAGAATACCTAATCAGTCTGATCCTTCCTGCACCAGCCATATTCTTTTTGAGAACTAGAGCTCCGTTAGTTTCATTTTTCATATATATCGACTGCTACTTTACTCCTAGGTAGAAGGAAAATACATTTCTGTGGAATTAGCTGCCAATGTATAAGTCTCTTATGTAAATCAGGAGGAGAGCTTAAGCAGTTATAAAAAGAAGCCTTTAACCCTGGAAATCATGACAAACTGGGCTCTTCTGGATTTGTACTACTGGATTAAAAAAAATGAACTTCTATCAATGCCTCTTAAAAAAACCAAAACAGTTTTGGAAATACATGAAGCCAGCAGAACAAAAATCAGCATTTTCAGGATGAAAGTTTAAACAGGAAGGAAAGCTAAAGAAATGCAGTAGGCTGTTGTGGACATTAGAACACCAGTCTGTAGCACATTAACGGATATATAGGACCATATTCTTACAAAATCAGTAGGCCAGAAAACCTAAAGTCAGAAGAAAGCAGGCGAGCAGAAGTTAGCAGTCCCTATTCTATCAAATCATTGTAGAAAGGCAAGTCTCCCTCAATAGGAACCAAGTCAAAACACACGTTGCATGTCCAATGAGTTCAGGGGCATGGCCTCCATAAATATATAAGCTTCTTGACAAGGGACTGTCATATAGGCACAATTTTCTTACCTAGTATCCTCACGCTTGGTCACAGTACATTTTAAGAGAGCTGTAAGTAGGGCTGCACAGAAAAGACTGAATTCTATAGGGCCTACTTAAGAAAAAACTCATTGAAGTCAGTGGGAATTCTATTTGAGACAGGACCACAAGTTTTGTCCTAGATAGAATGCAGGAACACAGCATTGTGTTTGCAGGAATGCATACAAACAGCTGTTTGTGCGTGAGATGAGGCGATAGTGATATCACGATTACCATATTAACCATAAAAATATGGATTGGAAAGGAAGACAACAGATCTACAGTAGCTTCATTATTTCTTCAGGCATTTTCTTGATTAGCCCTTTAAATTAGAAAAAGCTACCTCCCTATCATAGTCAAATTGTTGTCATAAGTACAGACAACACAACTCCAGGTGAAGTGAATGGTGCTAAACACCTTTGAAAATCAGGTTCTTAACCACCTCCACCATAGTGAACTTGGACTTATTAAATACATATGTCTGACTCTGCTTTTCATACCAGAACAAGTGATCAGTGATTAGCCAATATGCTGTAGGTTTTCATAACCTAGGCTCATTTTCCATTCTTTTCAATTAAAGGTTCTTGTTAGGCTGAGACAAGAATTATGAACTTTATATCCTACACTGATATAGAGGGCATGCATTGGATATCATGGCTAATTACTAGGAGACAACAGAACTTGCTTACTGCTGCCTTTAGAATACTATGAAAAAAGTTCTGAATGTTCCATGTTGTTACTGAAGTGTTATTAACATTATAGTTTTCAGTGTGTGTACTGAAGTGGGATGGAAGTTATTAAAGGACTATATCAACTGTTGTAATGTACATTGTGACACTTTATACCTCGGGGAGCACCTGTAACCCCCATATTTATCATTTACATATATTTGTGATATTTCATGTAAAGCATACCATGTAAGCTTTCATGGGAAAGGTTATGATCTGCTGAAAGCCATTGTTCTATCTAAACATGTATGTCATTAGTGCATATGAAATTGTTATATGGTTGTCACTAAAATATGCTGTGAGTTGAGGAATCACCCAGCTATTAGATCCTCAGAGACCACAACAAGGGAGCTAACCAGCACCCAGGTGGGTGTCAAACAGCCATCAGCAGCAAGGGAGTTACAGTTCAATGACTCACTTGCACATGACTACAACAGGGGAATTGCTCAGCTTTGCATGGTGACTCAGCAATGTCCACCAGACATGCCTGGACTTGTGTTCTCCAAGCACATGGAATGAGGATATACAATATAGGACAGTGGCTGCATGGATGGTCCTGTCTCTTCCCCCCACCTACCCTGAAGGTGACAAGAATGCTGGAGCTGAGGAGATGGGTACTCAGGCTAACAGTGAGAGCCTGCATATGAAAGATTGTACCCAAACTGCAGTATCCACTGGGGTGAGAAACTGCTCAGTCTAGATATTGCTTAGTCTAATAAGCATGCAGTCTAAATTCTCAATCTTATCTTTTATTTTCTTTTGGTAAGTACTCTGATTTTTTTTTTTGCCTATCACTTAAAATCTCTCTTATGTAATCAATAAACTTGTTTATCTTTACCAGCAAATTTGTCTTAAGTGTTTGGTAAATCTGCTCAGGTGAACCAATTAATAAACTTGCATTGCCCAAGAAAGGGTCTTCATCAGTGCAAGATGGTGTATTCCTAAGGTACAAGGCTAGGAGCTGGCGGGGGGGAATGGCTGATGCCTTTCTCTGTGTGATTCATGAGTGGCTCTGGGAGCCTTCATGCAATCTAGCAGGGTGTGGGGCTCCACATGCATTTGTTCTGAGTGGTAACAGCACCTGGAGGGGGTTGCTGCTTTTCATCAGTAAGGCATTCTGAGAGACAACCCAGAATAGTGAGTAAAAGGGGCACGGAAGTCCCAGGTTGCACCCCAGGGATCTTGTCATATACACATTACCAATCTTTCAAACATAAATGAGCACTCACTAGAAATGGATGCTGATTAGCTGCAGAAATTGTATGATTTTTGAGTAGATGTTAGTACACCCTGTTACAGCTCATAGACTCATAGGTCAGAAGGGACCAATATGATCATCTAGTCTGACCTCCTGCACAAAGCAGGCCACAGAACGCTACCCCTCCACTTCTATAAAAACCCCAAGCAGAGAATCCACCAGCAAGTGACCCATGCCCCACGCTGCAGGGGAAGGCGAAAAACCTCCAGAGCCTCTGCCAATCTGCCCTGGAGGAAATTTCTTCCTGGCTATCATGCGCCCCTAGCTATGGGAAAGTTCCCCAGCCCAGTCATGAAAGATTCTCTGCAGTAACTCCCATCATGTGAAAGTAGAATTAATACATGTAAATAACAATGGATAAGAATGTTGTCTGCACTTAAGCAAAATGTTGGAATGTTGCAATCCAGGTTCAGAACAGACATTAGCATAGAACATTGCACCATTTAAGGGCAATTGGAAAATATTAGCTTAGATCGATACCAATCAGTAAGGATGTGAATAGTCAACTGTGTCACAGGTGGTTTCTGTCTGTTGTTCTTTGTCCCTTGTCTAAACTCTGCCTTCATCTGTATAATAATAGAGTTGTGTTGTATGGATCATTTCTGTGTGTATTAGCAGAGGGCTTGCTAATAAAACAGAGTGGTCTGACAAACTGTGAGTTGAGTCTAACTTGACACCATCAACTCCATCGCAGACCTATCTGCTGAAATCAAGAACAATTGCAAAAAATTCACTATCATATATCATCCTTCATAAAACTTATAAGCTTAGTCTAACGCATGTCTTCTGCCCCATACTGCCTCGGAAGGCTGTTCCAGAACTTCACCTCCTCTTAATGTAGAAACCTTTGTCTATTTCAAGTCGAACTTCCTAGGTCCAGTATACCCATTTGATTGTGTCTACATTATACTAGCTTAAAAATTCTTCTCCTCCCTAATGTTAATCCCTATTATTTATAAAGAGAAGCATATGCCCCCAAATTGCTGAGTTGGCTCCTGACTCAATGTAAAGCTGACACTCAAAGTCCTACCAATATAGATTAATTGGGACCTAACTGAAAAATCAATAAGTGAGTGGAGCTACAGTTGAGGGGCTAATCTGAGGGGAAAGCAACCCCAACAACTGGGAGCATATAAATTGAAATGAAAGTAGTAGTGCAGGGACTGGGAGCTGAGAGCCTGCAGGAAGGCAATGATAGGCAGGACTGGTGACAGCAGTGTCCGCTACCTTTCCCAGAAGCGAGGGGCAAGCTGGCTGTAGGGTTGCAACTTTCTTGTCCTGCCCCTTCTGAGGCCCTGCCCTCCACTCACTCCTTCCCCCTCCCTCTGTTGCTTGCTTTCTCCACACATGCTCATTTTCACCAGGCTGGCTCAGAGGGCTAGGGTGCAGGAGTGAGTGAGAGGTCTGGGATGGCACCAGAAATGAGGAGTTCAGAATGCAGAAGGGGGCTCCAGGCTGAGGCAGTTGGTTGGGATTTGAGGGGGTGAGGGCTCCAGCTGGGGTTGTGAGCTCTAGGTGGAGCCAGAGATGAGGAGTTTGGGGTATAGGAGGGGGCTCTGGGTTGGGGGGGGTGAAGCTGAGGGGTTTGGAGTATGAGAGGGTCTCTGTGTTGGAGTAGGGGGTTGGGGTGAGAGGAAGTACAGGCTCTGGGCTGGGTGTGTGGGTTCCAGAAATTAGGGGTTCAGGGTGTGGGAGGGGGCTGCAGGCTGGATAGGGGGTTGGGATGCAGGGGGATGAGGGTGCAAGCTCTGATGTGGGGGAAGGGATGAGGGATTTGGGGTGTAGGAGGGTGATCTGGGCTGGGACTGAGGGGTTTAGAAGGCAGGAGGTGGATCAGGGCTGCGGGTTGAGGCCCAGGAGAGAGAGTCAGGGGTGCAGGCTCCAGGTGGCCAGCTCCCAGAAGCAGCAGCAGCAGCAGCAGCAGCAGCAGCAGCATGTCCCCGCTCTGGCTTCTATGCAGAGACACAGCCAGATGGCTCTGTGCCCTGCCCCGTCTGGAGGTGCTGCCTCTGCACCTCTCATCACCCAGTATTTGGGGCAGGAGCAGCATGAGGAGCACTCTGGCTGCCCCTACATATTGGAGCCAGAGGGCTGACATACCGGCTGCTTCCCAGGAGCAGTGTGGAACCACCAGGATCCCTTTTTGACTGGGTGTTCTGGTCAAAAACTGGACACCTGGTCACCCCAGCTGGCTGAGGGACTGCAAATATAGGTAAACAGCATTATAGGTTGTGGCCTGCTTGAACACCACAAAAAAATGTGGTGTAAGACCTGAAATAGCCTGGTCTGTGATTAAGGTCCGAGGGACTCACCAGGAACCAGCCCAGGATAGGGTCCTACTCTGCTCTTACATACCTTATGCTGAAGAATTGTGTCATTTAAACAAAATATTTATAGTGTTATATTGTATGTATCTTAATGTAAGCCCTGTATTTTAATTCCAATATGCTGTTACCCTCCTTCTGGGGAAATCTCTTGCCCAAGAATGCACATTCCCTGCAACTAACAGGATCATAAAATCACCTCCAAAATGGAACAACCACAGCAACATTTATGAAACAAAGAAATATTTGTAAAATCACCATTAAAAAATGCTGACCCAAAGAGACACCTTCCCATATTCAATCAGATGATGAAACCTGGGTTGCTGCATAAAATAGCTTAAACTTTCAGAATTGTGAATAAAAATTCATTATAAAAACAGTCCAGTATTTCAATACTGCAAGAAACACTAACCTCCCCTGCTTTGGAGCTTCACTACAAACTGAAGACCCAGCTCAGATTTGTAAAAGATTCAGAAATCCTTCTATTGAATCCAGATCTGGTTTCAAGCGAATCTGGACTTATCCTTGTGAGTTCAATGAAGAACCATAAATGAGGCAGTTTCTCATGGTCTGGATATCAAGGAACCCCAGAAAACTCAGTGGCTTTGATGGAGTTTCATTTAGAAGTTTTGGGATTTTTGTTCAAACCTGAAACTCAGATTCTTGAAGGTGTGAACCCACAGGGTTTGAAAGCAAATAGAAGGCAGGATGGTCTTCTGGTTAGGGCACATAACTAAGACGAGGATATCTAGGGTTAAATTCTTGCTTTACAACACTTCCTGTGTGACCTTGAACAAGAGATCTGATATCTGTGACTACATTCCCCATTTATACAATGGACTGAGAATAATCAGACTGTAAACCCCTTTGGGCAGGACCTGTCTTTTTTTGTTGTGTACACAGTGTGTTAGCACCAGGAGGGCCCAGTCTCTGACCAGGCAAATCTAGACATTGTCATAATAGCTGACTACAAAACCTTTCCAGTGAAGGCACTAAATTTAACCTGTTTTTAGTATGAAGATACAATGATATTAGCAAGGAGCTATGACTCTATGATACCTAGTTGAAAATTTTTAGTGGAACAGTTTTCCATCAGAAAATGCTGATTCAAAGAAATAGAAACATTTCATGGGAACATACCAATTTCATCATTTTCAGTGAGAAATTGAAATGAAACAAAGGAGTTTGAAACATTGTTTCAACTTTGTCATTTACACTTTATAGTATATATGCCACAAAACAGTCAAAGTGACAATGTTTCAACCTTATCAAAGTGAAATGTTTTTGGAATATTTTGTTTCATGAAACATGTTAAGATTTAAACATTTTGTTCTGATTCACAATTAAACCAACTTGTGAAATCTTGGAATTTCCTATGGGAAAGAAATTACATTTTTTGACCAGCTACACTGTAGTGTCCACTGTATATCACTATTTCATTAAAAGCATCCTACAAACACCAATTGCGCTCTTATTAATTTAAAATCCTCTCAGATGTTCAATATTCAAAAAAGAGGAAAATCTTCTTGGGCTTACCAATATAGACAGACATATATGAAATCCTTCTAATAAAGCAGTGCTGAATAATAAAGAGCCATGAGCTTCAAATCTAATTACTGGGCAGTGCTGGCTCAGTAATCATAACAATCTTGGCTCTGAATAAACAGCCCAGGTTTCTATTATTAAAGAACAACAATTACCTCTGGTAGCAAACTTCTGCATCTACTTACAATAAAGAAATGCATCTATAGGAAAAGATTAAGTCAGCCAATTATGTAACAGCATATTAGTGCCCTGAAGATGTTCAACCAGAACTTGTTCTATCATCAGCTAAACTTTACTCTGAATTCTAATCAGGGTATCATAATTAGAGAAAGGCAAGTGAGCTGTCCATCTGAATATACTGAGAGCTACTGTGGTATACTGAATCCAACCTGGGGATGGGAGTTCTATTCTCAACTTGGCTATTGACTCACTGTGTGCTCTTGGGCAAACCATTTGGGTAGTTTTTCTAAAAGAACCACCAGTAGCCTAACTCTGCTCCCATTGACTTCTGTAGGAACAGAGGTAGGCCACTGATGCATGTTTTTGAAAATCCTACCCTAAGCCTCTATGCCTCATCCACAAAGCCTGCAGATATACAGAAGACCAAGATCATCAGTGCCTCTGCACCAGCTCAAGCTCCAGGCATACCAATTCCTGGAAGCAGAGCTGACTGCAGGGCCCTCCTTAAAGGAAGTTCTTCACCTTGGAAGGGGCCCTAGGGAACAGGATTAGACTGTTCTAACTACACTATGGCGTTTCTGCTCTGCTCCACTCCTTTTTTGCACTTAGATTCCTTGACTTTTAGACAGTGGTGCTCACAGGGGGGATGGAAAGTCTTCCCCGAAGGTTTTTGCACTTGCTCAGAGTTCAATAGGCCATAGAGCTGGGGGGCATGGCCTGACCTTTAAGCAATGGACCTGTACTAAATCAGTACAGCTGTTGCTGGAGCAGTCTGGAGTATTGCTCTAGTTGTGTGGCTGCAATGCCACTGAATTTTGACCCAGCCACCCCTCCTTCCAAGAAGCAGCTGGGCCAGGTAGTGTTGCAGCCTCACACCAGGGGAGTTTGTTCCTGTATGGTACAGTGCAGGGGAGTCTGCTGAGAACTCAACTGCTGGTGGCACCAGCTAATGTACTGTGTGGTTAAGAGACATGAGAGACTTCCTAGCTGAAGGAGATCCATGGTCCCTGTGAACAGAGTAGGGCTACAAACAGGGACTGGAACAGGGTCCCAGCTGAGGGGAGAGTGGGGTCCAGAATTTGCCCCTTCCAAGACATAGCTGAATTGGTGCCACTGCTTTGAGAGACCCCATTGTAGAATTCACAAGGAGGGAGCAACATTGCTGCATAGATAGCTTACCCCAGCTTCCACACAGTGCAATCTCTGCATGAAGAGTGTTCTTCATATTCAACAAAGGGACACAATCAGATCCTATGTAAATAACTACATTTCCTTTCCTGTTAATTGCATAAAGTACTCACCGGTCTTTCAGGGGGAATATCAATTTCCTGAAGTGGGTACATGTGTTTAAGAAAACAAGAGAAAGAAAAGTAAACATTAAAAGTCAGAGAAGTAGCATAGTTAGGTTTTGTCCATGTCAGGTTTTCCATGCCCCTGAAATTCACAAATCCTGACTCTGCAGGCAGCTAGCCTACTCAGAAAATGTTCCTATAACCACACATCAACAAACACTTCCACATCTACAAGCTACCAAGCCCACCAAAAGGAGGCAGTGGCATATTCATGCAAATCTCTTAAAACCTAGATTATCCATGGCAGTGGTGGGATTCAGGCAACAATGGGGATTGTAAACTGGGGGAGGGGAGATGAGTCATAGGCTGCATCCCCAGTGGTACATGGTGATATCAAAGCTAGCCCATGAAACACTTGCTTTGTTTTTCTATGGCCAATATATTTAAATTTCTGAACGAGAGGAATTTCGGAACTTTCCAGAGACTTATAAGACATAACAAACAGCCTCAACCTGCAGCACTTGCTAATTTGAGTAGAGCAGCTGAAGTCAATGGGCTGATGTAAGTGAGGGCAGCAGCAGCATCTGGCTTCAAGTGACCAAGATTAATGGAGAAAACAATAAGATTACACTCACCTGCAGGATGCCTCACTGTTATCACACAAACTGGTACTATAAGAAGGGGAGAGAAGTGTCAAATCACAAGATTTAAATATTTTAAATCTCAAATACAGTGACTCATCTAGCAGTAACACAAACTATACAAATTATCTGTAAAAAAAATATTCTGAGATATATGGTAGTAAATGGCATTCAACCCTGGAGATGAAGCAGTGCAAACATGGGCTTGGTTTTGCTCCCACTCTAGACATTAACTTCAATGGTACAGGATCAGGACTAATAAGAATTCTTAGGGTGGCATTTTCAAAGCATCCAAATCCCCTAGGCAGCCTTGAAAATCCTCTCTTTCATGGTGAGGATAGACTCACCAGGAGATAAATATATTAAAAATACAAATAGTTTCTAATATATTTGTTCCTTTGTACTCATAATAGGAATAAAAAAGTTAATTATAAATGTAGACCATTGTGATAAAACAAGTACCTGAAGCAGTGACAAGAACATTTCACCTTCATTTAGACAGAAGCACCCAGTTCTAATTTAAGTCCCCATTGTCTTGTAATTGAAGTCAATGGCAAGGCCCTTGTAGTCAACAAAAGCAAGTTCAGGCTCTGAATCCTTGTGAAGATCCCCTGGACAGATTGTGTATCCAAACCAGGGCTGGTTCTAGGTGTTTTGCCGCCCCAAGCAAAAAAGACACCCACCTCCAGGAGCACAACTGCTAAAGCAAAAAAGAAAGAGGAGGTAGGGATCTGAAATTGTGCCATGCCAATCATGTGCTTGTTTTGCTGGTGCCTAGAGCCAGCCCTGCTCCAAACAGTTCACACAGAAATCTTATTCTAATAAATAAAACAAATATGACATTTTAACCAGTATCCTGAGGGATAGTACAGAATAAAAACGTGTAGCTATTTTCCAGATACCATTAGTATACTGTGACAAAGTTCCTCCTCTACCTTGGTGGGTCCTGCACTTATTAGTGGATTTGTGCAACTCAGTGATCTTCCCTTCTTGCGGAACCCACAGTCTGGGTCAGCTCCTCCTGTGTCTGATCAGGAGTTGGAAGGTTTTTGGGGGGGCGGGGGGAAGGGAACCCAGGCCCGCTCTCTACTCCGGGTTCCAGCCCAAGGCCCTGTGGATCACAGCTGCCTATAGTGCCTCCTGTAACAGCTGCATGACAGCTACAACTCCCTGGGCTA
>NC_133773.1:55764026-55787570 GCF_003597395.2 Chelonoidis abingdonii | reverse complement strand
CTCCAGCGCGTACTTCAGAGGTGAGCCGCTTTGCTGCTGCGCTCGGCTTCCTCGACCGGGTCCTACGAGAGGCACCCGCCCACCTCCACCCCGCCCATGGACATTTTATAGGGCCCTGCCCGTGGACCAATCGGCCCCTCACCCTTTCTGCGAGCCGGCTGCACGATTGCAGCCGTTTGCTTCCAGACGCGCACACGGAAACATCTTATCACGCTCGTGCTCCACACCCTTCACTACCACCTCGACCGTCCGCCCCGATCCAACTGGCGGGACCTCTGCACTCTCGACGGTGAGAAGCCCCGTGGGCAGCTTGACTCTGCCCTGGTCCCGCGGCCCTTGGGATTCAGTTCGTCCTTCATGGAGCGTGAGCGACGGGTGTACTGGCGCGGTTCACCCCTGTCCCGCACCCGCTTTCTGTGGCGAGAAGGAACCTTGGCGCACGTTTCCTTGAGTGCCAGGTTGCAGCCTGTCCGGCGCCTCCTATATCTTTTTTGTGTTCTGGTTGCACTTTTCCCTCTACCTTTTTATTTATGCACTCCATCCGTGGCCCACAAAGTCGCGGTCTCCTCTCACTCCTCTTGGCCTGCAAACTAGCATCTACACACCAGGGAGAGGAGTTGGCCGACGGACTCTCTCGACTGTAGGGCTATTTCCTTCCGCCGTCTGTTCACAGCATCTGGCGGAGTTCCTCTGGGCGGCATCCATGGCTCCTTGACGCTTTGAGAGCAGTGGGCATTGTCCGGGGTCTCTGCTCGTGTCCCATCCGTTCCTTAGTTTAGCCCTGACCTCACTCCTGATCCTTTTTTTTTCATTAGTTGTCCACGTAATTATTTGGTGTTCTAGACCTGTGGATCCTCCCCTTAGCTGCGGGGGGGGGGTCCTTTAGAAGTGGGCGGACTTTGCCCGCCCACCCCTGGGATGCCAATAGGCTAACATACCTGTTTCTCAGTACTTTACTGTAGCCATCTGGCCTTGCTCCATCACAATACATATACTCTAAACCCACATAGACCATATATCTGGTACTGAATTATCCACCTTCTTATTTTCAAAATATCCTTTCCTAAATCTTCTTTTATTGTTTGGTCACAAGGTTGTATGTCTCAAGCTATAAGTTTGTAGCAAAGTGACACATTAGTACAATATTAATAGTAAACACTTAGGACTAGATCCTCATTTACTCAAACCCTGAACAGATAATGGGGTCTTAAAGGATGTGTAAATTACACTTTTACATTCACTTAAATCCCTTTTGTTTTCCCAGAGTGATGTAAAGTGGCCTTAGAGTAAATGAGAATCAGGCTATTACAGTTTTAAATATGGCTGTTGTCAGAGAGATTGCAGGTTCCTGACTCATCTCAGGAAAAAAAAAAAGCAAAAAATACAAATACATAAAGCAAAATGGTGGGAGAATAAATTTGCCCTTTATAAATATAGACTATAAATGCATGCTGCAGAACTATTTTAGGTGACAAAGAAGAACAAATGACTCAGAAAAATGCTTTCTAGATTTAAGCTGTTTAAACAATAATTTGTTGTCCATCAGACTCATGAGGCTTAGCTAATGCTTCGTTAACTATATCAACTAGGATATCTTTTTCCTTCAAATATCTTTTCCAGTTGATTAGCCTGTAACTAAAATGTCTCCGGAATAAGGTACAAACTCTGGAAGCCCTAATAAACTGACTCACTAGTAATTCCTTCTCCAGAGCTATGCAGTGATGACTTTTATAATTCAGGAGGTTGTTCCCGTCAGTATTGTTTTTTTTACAAGGAGAGCTGATTATTGCTCAGTACCTCCATTTCTCACCTTGCCCTTCTAAATGTATATAGAAAAAGGAAGGCAGTACTGCAAGAATCATCACAGATTTTGAATTTAATGGCAGACTGGACAATGCTGATTCCTCTGCTGTACCATATATATGTCACACCACCATCACAGAGATAATAGGTAGATTTGTATCTACCATAAAAGCTGTATCTCTTTTATGGTTTTAACTTTCTGCTGCATGTCTTTAAAAGATGTCTGTTAACTGAAAAATATGAACTCTGTTTGATTGCTGCATAGTTCTCCAATGAATGCAGTACTGCTTTACTGTTTTGTTTTATTTTATTTTTTATCTTTGTAAAGGAAGAACAAGAACTTACCTTTAACTGCAATAGCCTAGCAACATAAAAATGGAGATATTATGTTAATATCTCTTCGTCATAGTATGGCGTGTAATAACATACAACGCTTTTGTTCTGCAGAGCCTTATCAGAAAATTATTCTAATATATAAAACATTGGGGTAAAAATTTCATTATCATGCATGACAGATTACGCATTAAATTCCCATTTATGGGTGTAAGCAGGCATTTGCCACTTATACCATGGCATGATTTGACTGAAGGCACCATTTCTTATGAAGTTCTGGCAGGTTTGTTGGCCTTAATCAGACTTTTTATTAACACATTACTAGATTTCTCCAACTGCACCTGCCAGTTCAGGACTGGGATTATAATGTAGTTCCTACTGAGCCTGGCAGAGCAGTAAGAAGTATAAGGCCCCCCTAGGAGGCCACACAAGGCTTACTTGGATCAGGAGTTTGGGGTTGGGTGAGGACAAGATGGGAGAACAGGTTCTGCAGGGGCACTACTACCTTGCAAACAAGTTGGGTGAGGAGACTGTGTCCCTGAAATGTACAAGCATGCAACATTCCACTCAGCAGAACTGAGCTGGAACAAAGGGGGGTGGGACATAAACTGCATGCTAAAGCAAGGGGGAAATAGGAAAGAAAGTGTTACTTTCAGAGACACAATTCCTTACTAGACTCCTCCCATGGCAATGCAATGACATTACTCAGAGCTAGATATAAAGTCTCACTCTCACATGGAGGTCTAGATTCAGCCACCTCTACTCATGTTGAATGGTACCTTACACTGTCAGTTACCCAGCTAATTTCAGTGGGACTTCTTCCAGAGTAAAAAGCAACAAAGAGTCCTGTGGCACCTTTAAGACTAACAGATGTATTGGAGCATAAGCTTTCGTGGGTGAATACCCACTTCGTCAGACGCATGTAATGGAAATTTCCAGAGGCAGGTATAAACATGCAGGCAAGAATCAGTCTGGAGATAACAAGGTTAGTTCAGTCAGGGAGGGTGAGGTCCTCTGCTAGCAGCTGAGGTGTGAACACCAAGGGAGGAGAAACTGCTTTTGTAGTAGGCTAGCCATTCACAGTCTTTGTTTAATCCTCGTCTGAAGGTGTCAAATTTGCAAATGAACTGAAGCTCAGCAGTTTCTCTTTGTAGTCTGGTCCTGAAGTTTTTTTTGCTGTAAGATGGCTACCTTTACATCTGCTATTGTGTGGCCAGGGAGGTTGAAGTGTTCTCCTACAGGTTTTTGTATATTGCCATTCCTGATATCTGGCTTGTGTCCATATATCCTTTTATGAAGTGACTCTCCAGTCTGGCCAATGTACATAGCAGAGGGGCACTGCTGGCACATGATGGCATATATAACATTGGTGGACTACAGGTGAATGAACTGGTGATGTTGTAGCTGATCTGATTAGGTCCTCTGATGGTGTTGCTGGTGTAGATATGTGGGCAGAGTTGGCATCGAGGTTTGTTGCATGGATTGGTTCCTGGGTTAGAGTTGTTATGGTGTGATGTGTGGTTGCTGGTGAGAATATGCTTCAGGTTGGCAGGTTGTCTGTGGGTGAGGACTGGCCTGCCTCGCAAGATCTGTGAATGCGAGGGATCGTTGTCCAGGATGGGTTGTAGATCACTGATGATGCATTGGAGAGGTTTAAGCTGAGGACTGTAGGTGATGGCCAGTGGAGTTCTGTTGGTTTCCTTCTCAGGCTTGTCTTATAGCAGGAGGCTTCTGGGTACATGTCTGGCTCTGTTGATTTGTTTAGTTATTTCCTTGTGAGGATATCGTAGTTTTGAGAATGCTTGGTTAAGATCTTGTAGGTGTTGGTCTCTATCTGAGGGGTTCTGGCCCTAGGGAAGAATGAATAGATTTGTGTAAAATAAGAGATCTGTCTTTTTATAACCATTTTTCTCACTTTGTTGGGGGATCTTGTTCATACACCTCTCCACTACGTGATTCAGCTGGAAATAGAAGTAAAGGAATACTGCCATAAACGTATCTATTATACTTCCTACTAGGCTGGAACCAGAAAGTACCAGAAATCTCACAAGAAAGCCTGTCCCATGAGATTTCTGGCCTAATTCCTAGACCAGATTGGCACAGATAAGTTAATGTAGGGTTCAGATGTTAAATGATCCTCTGAAACATACACATATAGATACACTTAGTCATAAGCTTGTTCATTTTATAGGCTTAATACATTACAATGATTAAAAATTAAATGAAATGTAGTAAAAGTTTACATTATTAAATAAAGACAATCCATTTAAAATAGGACTGCACATTTACTGGTATTTAAGATAATTGACCATGATTTTTTTTTTTATCTCATCATATGAAAAGGTTCCATAGAATTGGATAGGGATGAAGCTCACAGGGTTCTAGAGAAATTTAATAGGACTCTGCAGACATTTCTCTGAAGACTTTTATAGTATGGGTCTGAAAACTTATAGAAAGTTTTTAATCATCCATTACATCCTATAGAATAGGGGTTCTCAAACTGGGGGTTGGGACCCCTCAGGGGGTTGCAAGATTATTACATGGGGGGTTGCGAGCTGTCAACCTCCACCCCAAATCCTGCTTTGCCTCCAGCATTTATAATGGTGTTAAATATATAGAAATGTGTTTTTAATTTATAAGGCAGGTCACACTCAGAGGCTTGCTATTTGAAAGGGGTCACCAGTACAAAAGTTTGAGAGCCACTGCTATAGAACTTCTCCACAGAAGGATTTCTTGTTTATTCCATACATTTATCTTCTTTTGTGTAGGCTCCACATCTCTTCATCATTCCAGAGGATGTGTTTCAGCAGTATAATCATGTCACAAAACAAGGTAATTTAGTAAAGTTGGTGATTTAGATTGGAACTAAAAATGCCTCTGCAGAAATTACGCATCAGCAAGAGTTGGGTAATATATAGGATGATCATACGTCCTGTTTTGGCTGGTACAGTCCCTTTTTTACACCCTGTCCCAGCTGTCCCAATTATTTTTGCAAAAGTGGGCATTTGTCCCATTTGCACTTGATCAGCTGGCAAGAGCAAACAGGACAAATGGCCATTTTTGTCAAAAAGTGGAGTATGGTGTGGAAGAATGTGCGAGGTGGCCCCTTGATAGCCCCTTGCAGAGGAGGAGGCAGGGCTTGTGGGGGGCGGGGGGGCAGGCAGGGTTACAGCAACAACAGCCTCTTGTGTGGGGTGTGGGAGGGGGAAGAGGCAGGGTTCCAGCGACAAGCAATCTCAGCCTTGTGGGAGTGGGGAGGGGGAAGAGAGACACAGTTCCAGCGACCCCAGCCTCTCAGAGAGGGGGTGATAGGGAGGGCTTAGGCCAGGTCCATGTGGTGTCCCATTTTCTCTTTGGGAAATATGGTCACCCTAAGGATATATATGATGTGAGAAGGTGATGAGAGTAAGAAGGGTTTGTTGTACTGAGAGGAATAGCTTCATAGGCGTTGACTGAAAGCCCATTGAAGTCAGTGGAAAGGCTCCCATTGCATCAGGCCCTTATTTTCTTCAGTCTCTATTGTTGTTCCCTCTCTGTTGTTGAACTGAAATTGTACTTATCCCTCCTTAGAGATGTTTGTCCATTGCTGTTGCTTAGGTTCTAATCCAAATGTGTGACATCATGATTAGTTTGGTTACAACTGAATATAATTAAAATGTTCTTCTGTGCAACTTCTGGAGGGGAAAGAATATAGTGAAAACAAAACAGAAAGGGAATTCTAAATGCACCTCTCTGTAGAGCTGTGCTAAATGCAGCAGTCCCAGTTCTCCTTTCAGTTGCTGTCTGTTTGGGTTTGCATCTCCTCCTGAGCTTCTCTGAATTTCAGGTTTAAAAACTCAAAAGTGCAAACTGAAATTCAATGGAAACTAACATACGTAATAATCTCATTTCACGTTCAACTGCAAGTTCTGTGTGATTTTGATGCAAGGTCACACACAGGCCTAGCTTTATTTCAAAGATTAAAGAACGACAGCGAACCTTTTGACAAACTTGATCTGAGTTATTCAATGAAACATGGAGCCAGGGCAAGATTTTTGTGGTTTCGGGGTCTGTAAAACAAAGTGTAAATAGTGCCTTCAGACTTTATGCTCCCACCTAATATGGCCCTGTAGGGAGGCACCCTGGCTCCCCGCCGCACCTGAAAGGGACGAGCCAGAATAGATGCCTCAGTGGGCGGAGTCACCGCTGCCAGAACAGGTGCCTCAGTGGGCGGAGTCACTGCCACCTCTCCCCGCCCCCCGGAAGTCAAGAGGACAGATGCTGGTGCCTGAGCTTCCGCTGGGCCCAGTCTGCCCTGTGCTCACTACCTGGAGGAACACTGGCCGGACCTGCCTCGTGCCCGGTATCCGGAGGAACATCGGCCTGACCTGCCCTGCGCTCGCTATCCGGAGGAGCTGCTGGAGCATCCCGCCACCCAGTATCCAGAGGAACCCATGGTCTGGGACCCGCCGGACAAGGCCAGTGGAGGACAGGTACCTGGAGAGGGGGAAACTGGAAGTGGCCTGGGGGTAGCCGACCCCAGTCTGGCTCCAGGGGACCCTGAACCAATGTCAGTGTGTTGCGGCCAGGATTCCCCACTGACTGCAGCAAACACTTGCTGCTGCTAGAGCCCCGGGCTGGGATGCAGTGGAGTGGGAGGGCCTGCGTCCTCCCTGCCACCCATCCAAGGGTGGCAGATTCCCCCTCTCCCTGGCCTGAGGAGGCCTTCTGTATAGGCTCACTTAGATACCGTGTTTGCTCAGCCCCTTGCTGAACTACTTACAGCCCCGCCCTGCTCAGGGGCCTGGGCCTATAGACTTTGTGCTTACCCACCCCGCTGGAGGGCCGGGACTTTGCCTTGTTTACAGACCCTTTATTCCCTCAGCCCCTGCTGAGGGGTTAGGCCTCCAGGGACTGCTGTGTGTAGGGAGGCGCCCTGGCTCCCCGCCACGCCTGAAAGGGACGAGCCCCAGCACCGCCGGCTTACACGTGGTACCAGAAGTGGGGAGTTCCGCCCAGGATGTGGGCGCGGACTCTTAATGCCGGTGAACGGGGGGCTACAGGAGAGGGAGCCCCCTCCCCCGAGATGGACATGTCCCAACTCGTCACCCTTCTGACCGAGAACCAGGATCGGCAGCAAGCGGCTCAGTCGTGGCAGCAAGAGGAGCAGCAGGTTGCCCAACTCCAGCAGCAGCAGCAGCTCTTCGAGCAGCTGGGGACTCAACAGCACCAGCTGATCCAGGACCTGGTCAAGCAGCAGCAGGAGTTCCAGCTGAAATGCCTCCAGCACCTGGCAGCGGAGCATGCCCCATGAAACGGGGCCCAGTTCAGAGGCACCGATGAGGCCCAGAGCCCCCGCCCTCCAATCCGGCTGACCAAGATGGGCCCCGGCGACGACACTGTGGCCTTCCTGGTCACCTTCAAGCGGGTGGCGGTAGTCGCTGGGTGGAGCCCAGACCAATGGGCCTCCGTCCTGGCCCCATACCTGACAGGAACAGCCCAGGCGGTCTACCGGGGCCTGTCTGCCAAGGCCGCCCAGGACTATAACCAGGTGAAATCCACCATCCTGGACGCCCTCGATGTGAGTCTGGAGACTTTCCGGCAGCGGTTCAGGGGCCTGATGTACCCTGCCGGGGCCCGTGTATGGTGGCACAGGAGCTCCGGGAGACCTGCCGGTGGTGGTTGCAGCCCGAACATCGAATGTCAGAAGAGCTAGCAGAGCAGGTGATCCTAGAACAGTTCACTCACATCCTCCCCTCGCGAGGAAGGGCCTGGGTCCTCCGTCATCAACCGGCAACACTGGCCGCCGCTGTCACCCTGAAGGAGGACTTCCTAGTGGCGGAAGCCCTGGTGGGCCCAACTGGCCAGACAACCCCACCAGGGCCGGGACGCCCCACTCCCGAGAGGAAGGCGACGCCCACTCGGGCTGCAGCTCCACCTGCGCGGCCGGCCCAAGCCCCGACTCCCGCACCCCAGAAGATGCATTGGAGCCCTCCTAGGGACTCCGCCAGGACCCGGCCCCGATTGGGACAAACCGACCTGGGGCCTTGTTTCTCTTGTGGCAAGACAGGACATCTCCAGAGAGACTGCCCCCAAATGGAGTGCACCTTTGGCCAGGTCTGCTCCGGGGAGGCTAGGGCCCGTCGCCCACAGCCAGCCAAGATTACAGCGCCCGTGGTGGTTGCGGGGTACCTGACCGTGGCCCTCCTTGACTCAGGCTGCGGACAGACATTGATCCGCAACCACTTAGGTCCCCAGGCGGATGCACGCTTGGGGGAAATTCGCCTGCACTGCATCCACGGCGACATACAGCCTTACCCCAGCACCCAGGCCCAACTGACAATAGATGGGGTGACCCGATGGATGGTAGTGAGTGTCGCACCCAGGCTGGCATATCTGGTGATCCTGGGCCGGGACTGGCCCGAGTTTTCGGCAGTCCTACGCCAGCATACCGGAGGCGGCCCGAGCCCCATACCGGCCTTGGAAAGAGAGACCCCAGAAGTGAAGGAAGATGAGCGGGGGGCCTGAGAAACGGAGGAGGATGAGCAGGACCTCCCCGAACCCCCCGTCGAGATAAAGGATGGGGACGATGCTTCCCCGGGGGAAGTAGGGGATCCCTCGGCCCCCATGGACTTCTGCCGGGACCAAAGAGCTGACCCCACCCTCAGCGGGGCATATGAACAGCTCACTGCTGTGGATGGGACTATCCTCAATCCGGATCGACCAGCCCGGTCACCGCACTTTGAATTGCGACAGAACCACTTGTATCGGGTAGAGAGGGACCTGCATACCAGGGAGCCCCGAACTCAACTCCTCGTGCCCTGGTGTCATCGGCGGGCAGTCATGAAACTGGCCCATGATGTCCCGGCTGCCAGACATCTGGGTCCTGAGAAGACCCTAGCCAGAATATTGGGACGCTTCTATTGGCCGGGGATACACAGCGAGGTGAAGGACTATCATACCTCCTGCCTGGATTGCCAGTTGACCGCTCCGGCGAGGACGCCCAAGGCCCCTCTGGTCCCGATGCCACTAATGGAGACCCCTTTCGAACATGTGGCCATGGAACTGGTGGGACCCCTCCCTAAGAGTGTTGCGGGGTTCCAATACATCCTCGTGATGCTAGACTATGCCACCCGGTTTCCCGAAGCAATCCCGCTCCGTAGCATCACCGCCCGCACCATCGCAGGTGAACTGGTCAAGGTCTTCGCCCGCGTCGGCTTGCCCTGGGAGATCCTCACGGATCAGGGGACCAACTTCACCTTGCGGCTGTTACAGCAGGTGTGTGGGCTCCTGGGGATTAAGCAACTACGGACCTCGGTGTATCATCCCCAAACCGACGGGTTGGTAGAGAGGTTCAACCAAACCCTGAAGGACATGTTACGAAAATTTCCCCCAGAGGACCTCTGTCAGTGGGACCAGCTACTCCCGCCCTTGCTCTTGGCGGTGCGAGAAGTCCCTCAGTCCTCAACCAAGTTCTCGCCTTTCAAACTATTGTATGGCCGCTGAACCCGGGGCCTCTTAGACCTGATGAGGGAAACCTGGGAGCAAACCCCATCTCCCGCCCAGGGTCTCCTAAAATATGTGATCCAGCTCCAGGAGCGTCTCAAACAAGCTGGGACCCTGGCGTGAGCAAATTTGAAAGCCGCCCAAGAAATGCAGGCCCAGACGTACAACCGGGATGCGCACACCCGCGACTTTCAACCTGGAGACCGGGTCTTACTCCTCCTCCCCTCCAGTGAGTCCAAGATCCTGGCTCGATGGCAGGGCCCTTATGAGGTGGTTCAAAAGGTGGACCCCGTTACTTATGAAATTTGTCAGCCTGACCGGCGGAAAGAGCTCCAGCAGTACCACGTCAACCTCCTCAAGCCCTGGCGAGAACGAGAGGGGTTGTTGATTAATCCCTACCCACCGGAACCTGAGCTAGGTCCCCAGGTACACCCCAAGGAAGACCCCAAGGGACCCCAGCTTGGGGAGATGCTGACGGAAGAACAGCTCAAGCAAACCCGCTGCCTCCTTCAAGCGTTCCCCCGTACTTTCACAGCCCAGCCGGGATATACCTCCATGGTCTGTCACCAAATTCAGACTGAACCAGGGGTGGTGATCCGGGCCACGACCAGACCCCTGCCATATCATCGAAAGCGGATCATTGACGACGAGGTGCAGGCAATGCTAGACTTAGGAGTAATCGAATCTTCGCAAAGTGAGTGGCGTAGTCCAGTCATCCTGGTTCCAAAGCCCGATGGCTCCCAGTGATTTTGTATTGACTTCTGGCGCATTAATGCCGTCTCCAAGTTTGACGCCTACCCCATGCCCCGAATAGATGAGCTGCTGGCCCGGTTAGGAGAGGCCCACTGTATCACTACCCTGGACTTAAGCAAGGGATATTGCCAGATCCCCCTGGAACCGGCCTCCAGGGAGAAGACCGCGTTCGCCACTCCGACCGGCCTGTATCAATTCACGTGGATGCCCTTTGGCCTTCATGGGGCACCCGCCACGTTCCAGAGTTTGATGGACCACCTCCTCCTCCCGCATCACGACTACGCCGCAGCCTATCTAGATGACATAGTCGTCTACAGTCGGCAGTGGGATACCCACCTGGAAAGGGTCGCCGCTGTCCTAAGATCCTTGCGGGCGGCCGGGTTAACTGCCAACCCTAAGAAGTGCCGCATCAGCTGGCGTGAGACCACCTACTTGGGGTATACCGTCGGAAATGGGCAAGTGAAACCTCTCGTGGACAAGGTTCAGGCCATCACAGCCTGTCCTCCACCGACCACGAAATGCCAAGTCCGCCAGTTCTTGGCTGGCGGGATATTATCGACGGTTCATTCCCCAGTTTGCGGCAATGTCCGCCCCCTTGACCGGGCTTCTCACCAAGGACAGCCCGCGACAGGTATGCTGGACCTCCGAATGTGACAAGGCTTTCCGGTCACTTAAGGCAAGCCTCTGTAGTAAGCTGGTCTTGTTTAGCCCTGACTTCCATCGACCATTCGTCCTGCAGACGGACGCATCAGAAGTGGGGCTCGGGGCTGTCCTCTCACAGGAGGTGGATGGGGAGGAGCATCCCGTCCTCTACATCAGCCGGAAGCTGTTCCCCAGAGAGCAAAACTGTGCAGTGGTTGAAAAGGAAGCCCTTGCAGCGAAGTGGGCCTGCGATGCCCTGCATTACTACCTTCTTGGGGGCCCGTTCACTTTGGTCACCGACCACTCCGCCCTCCAATGGTTGTGCCACATGAAGGACCACAACATGCGACTTCAACGGTGGTACTTGGCTATGCAGCCCTATGCCTTCACCATCCACCACAGAGCTGGAAAGGACCACGCCAACGCGGACTTCCTTTCCCGCTTGGGGGGGTTTGGACGAGTCTGACCCCGTTGCCCGGGAGCCAGCCTTGAGGTGGGGGGTGTAGGGAGGCACCCTGGCTCCCCACCGTGCCTGAAAGGGATGAGCCAGAACAGGTGCCTCAGTGGGTGGAGTCACCGCTGCCTGTCCCCGCCCCCCCAAAAGTCAAGGGGCAGGACAGGAAGTATAAAAGCCTGGCTCCAGCGCTCAGTTGGCAGCAGGCTGCCGAAGAGGACAGACGCTGGTGCCTGAGCTCCCACTGGGCCCAGCCTGCCCTGTGATCACTATCCGGAGAAGCGCTGGCCGGACCTGCCTCGTGCCCGGTATCCGGAGGAGTGCTGGCCGGATCTGCCCCACGCCCACTACGCAGAGGAATGCTGGCCGGACCTGCCTTGTGCCCGGTATCCGGAGGAGCTGCCGGAGCATCCCGCCACCCAGTATCCAGAGGAACCCATGGTCTGGGACCCGCCGGACAAGGCCAGCGGAGGACAGGTACCTGGAGAGGGGGAAACTGGAAGTGGCCTGGGGGTAGCCTACCCCAGTCTGGCTCCAGGGGACCCTGAACCAATGTCAGTGTGTTGCGGCCAGGATTCCCCACTGACTGCAGCAAACCCTTGCCGCTGCTAGAGCCCCGGGCTGGGACGCAGTGGAGTGGGAGGGCCTGCGCCCCCCTGCCACCCGTCCAAGGTGGCAGATTCCCCCTCTCCCTGGCCTGAGGAGGCCTTCTGTATAGGCTCACTTAGATACTGTGTTTGCTCAGCCCCTTGCTGAAGGAGCTGAGCCTGAACTACTTAAGGCCCCGCCCTGCTCAGGGGCCTGGGCCTATAGACTTTGTGCTTACCCACCCCGCTGGAGGGCCGGAACTCTGCCTTGTTTACAGACCCTTTATTCCCTCAGCCCCTGCTGAGGGGTTAGGCCTCCACAGACTGCTGTGTGTAGGGAGGCGCCCTGGCTCCCCGCCGCGCCTGAAAGGGATGAGCCCCAGCACCACCAGCTTACAGACCCTGATCAAAGTTAATATTTCTGATCACTTATGACTGCTTAAAATACCTACCCACAACTTTACTTGCCAACATATTTCCAAAAGTCTGTGTATTTCACTCAAGCCATGTAAAGGAAAAGAAAGGAAAAACATGGGGGAGAGAGAGGGTGTGTGCCCACATAAAAGAAAGTATCAAGAAGTATGTTGTTGTTTTTTTGTTTTTGTTTTTTTTTTTAGTATCTATAGAAAGTGGTTGGATGGTAAAGGGCAGGAGGAGTAGGAAAATTTTACTTGTTTCCCGTACAATACCTGCTTTCAAAGTCTGGTGAAAATATTAGCTGCAGTATGTCACAGATTCAGAAAGTCTCAATTCTTTCTATCTTTTTTGATATCTCTTTTTTTAACAAGCTGGTGTTGTCTTAGCCTGCAGAGTGGAAACCTCAAACTGCTACTCCAGTTGGGTTTGGGATTTTTTTTTTGATGGGGTGGGGGTGGGGCTAAGGCTATTAGCAAATAAAGACATTTTCTTTGTTTATCCTTAAACATTTGATTGTATGTTTGATACTATGTACGGCAATAAATCCTTTTCATACTGTTACTATTTGATCTTAAGTCCTGGAAATTGCATATGATTTAGATTAAAACGTAATGGATTCTCCCTGTCTGGTCAGCATCTATACTTCACATAAAGATCCAATTTTAGAGAAGCATTTTCTTTGGAAATGCTCCCTGACATTTTATCCTTTATACTATTATGCTGTATGTTACCACTTTGAAGTATAATATATGGGCATTTTGTTTTATCAGAGAAACATTCCTGGCTGGCAGACTTGTTTACTATTATGATGTGGAGCAACCGCTCCAGAAACCCTAAAAAAAAAAAAAAAAAAAAAAAAGAAATGTATGTGTTACTGTGATTAAATTTCTCTTGGTAATTTTTTCTTCCAGAAAAAAAAGATTTTCCTTCTCATGAAAATTCCCATAAAAAAAAAAAAAAAAAAAAAAAAATGTAACAGAAGCATCTGTGCTGAGAGGAGTTAATGATATCATGTCAAAACCAATGCATTATGATACTTGTATTAATACTATCATGTAATGACAAGAAATTCCCAAATTCAGGCACTTTTGTCTTGTTTTCCCTTACATCTTTACATAAATTGTACACAATGATTTTAAAAAAATCACATATACACATTACACTGCATACACAGTATGATGTAATGCAAGCTGTTAGTTCACAATAAGATGTGGAATTTTTTCACTGCATTTTGTCCGTTAGTGTGATCTGCCATCTCGTTTGTGTGCATTTCTGCTGTTAGGTTATTTTTCATGAAGAACAATAACTGACCAATGTGGGTTAAAGTATTTGGCAAGAACATGAAACTACTATTGCCGGTGGCAATTGAGGTAATACATTTCAAGACTTAATACAAGAATAACTAAAGTACACTACCGTGTATTCTCTCCAGAAGGATAGAAATAAGAGGTTTTCTTAAAAATTAAAGTGCTTGTGAAAAGTGCTGGATTGACAGCTATGGAGATTCAAATCTTCCATTTACAGGCAGTGGCAGTGCAAGCTTTCTCTCTCTACATACCGTAATCCTGTTCTCAAAGGCCCACCTATAGTATCAAAAGGGTAGTTCATTCTCCATGCCACTTCAACCTTTGGCCTTTCTGTTGAGACTGAAATAAAGGATTCCAATTAGAATCAGTTTTGTGGTGCTACCCAATAGGAACTAGATGAACACCACCAGCCCATTTCACATACGTGTCCCTCCCAGTAACATAGAAACTTTCTGTTACTGCCAGCTTGAGTCAGATTTGAAAAGAACACATAGAGCCATCCACTGGCCCATCCATATTCATTTTTCTTCTCAAGCTAGTGACACTCTTCATGATTCTGGTCTTAGTGCATTGTCCCTTGCTTTAGCCTGGCCAGCCCATTTCAGTGCAACTTCACTTCTAGCCTGGTGCATCCCAACTTCCATTTCCTGCTTCAAAAATAAGGGCCTCATGCACCTACCCCGGTCTTGCAAAGGGGAGCCTGTGCCTTTGAAAGGGGAACTTTTTTCTCTATATGATGCTTCCCCCCTTTTCCCCAAGCCCCCAGAGGCCCCTCCATGGGGACTCTGCAGATATTGGCTCTGGAGGGTTAGAGGGTGTGGGACAGGGAAGCTGGCTGAGTTCCACCAGATACTTCAACCCCTTAATTTGGATGGGAACACAGTTCAAAGCTGTATTAATTTGTGCTGTTTCCCCTTCATGCTGTGGAATCTTCAGAAGGATCTTGGGGCAGCTGTGGTAGAAAGAGCTCCTGAAAATATTGGGCGGGTAGGAGGAGATAGAACTCTCGGTAGACAGCAAAGGACAAACATGTGCAGGTGCTTACAAAGTATCCACAATTTAAGTGGTGGGATTGCTCTGACCTAGAAGAATCTGAAGGCAACTTCTTCTATAGAAGTTATTCCCACACAGGGGAGAATGAGCCACTGTAATTTTCACACACAAATGCCCAACTCTGTAGATACACATTTTAAATTTTCTCATTCTTTTATGTGTTTTTTTCTTCCCTTTTTCTTTAAAATAATTTAAATACAATCTCATATGATAGACCTGCCAGGGCTAAATATTTAAACACAAAAGGCAGGAAATGCAAACTCAGTACCTAATTTTTGGGCAAGATTATTCTCAACTATAAAGGAAGACTATGTTTCACTGGCCTCTTTTCAGCCATTCCTCAATCTTGTCCCACCTGGGAGACAGTGATTGCCGACTCTGTACTCTCTACGTCAGTGGCTCTCGACCTTTCCAGACCACTGTACCCTTTTCAGGAGTCTGATTTGTCTTGTGCACCCCCAAGTTCCACCTTACTTAAAAACTACTTGCTTACAAAACTAACATAAAAATACAAAAGTATCACAGCTAGGGTGACCAGACAGCAAGTGTGAAAAATCAGGATGGGGGTGAGGGGTAACAGGAGCGTATATAAGAAAAAGCCCCGAATATCGGGACTGTCCTTATAAAATCAGGACAGCTGGTCACCGTAGTCAGAGCACACTATTACTGAAAAATTGCTTACTTTCTCTTGTTTACCATATAATATAAAATAAATCAATTGGAATATAAATATTGTACTTACATTTCAGTGTATAGTACAGGTGTATGCAACCTATAGCACGTGTGCCGAACGCGGCATGTGAGCTGATTTTCAGTGGCACTCACACTGCCCAGGTCCTGGCCACTAGTCCAGGGATCTCTGCATTTTAATTTAATTTTAAATGAAGCTTCTTAAATATTTTAAAAACCTTATTTACTTTACATACAACAATAGTTTAGTTATATATCATAGACCTATAGAAAGAGACCTTCTAAAAATGTTAAACCTTAAATTAGAATGAATAAATGACCTTCTAAAAACACGAAACCTTAAATTAGAATGAATAAATGAAGACTTGGCACACCACTTCTGAAAGGTTGACGACCCCTGGTATAGTATATAGAGCAGTATAACCAAGTCATTGTCTGTATGGAATTTTACTTTGTACTTACTTCACTAGGCAAATATCTAGATGAGTTGATGTACCCTCTGGAAGATCTCTGCGTACCCCCAGGGGCATGTGTACCCCTGGTTGAGAATCACTGCTTTACACACTATGCCATTAGACTGGCCTACAATCATGGGAGAGTTCCAGGGATCTGTGCAGCCAGGCACATTCACACAAAAGCTCTTGTACCAGCTCAGGCTCCCAACTCCCTTTCACATCCTACAGCTTCCTGGCAACATACGTCCTGATTGTTGCTGCCAATAGGAGCCCTGGGAGGAAGCGCTGCCTACAATTCATGGGGATGGAAGGGTAATAATGTGCCACCCTCTGCCCTTGGCCCTAGTCTGTTAATCCTCCCCCCTCATATCCTATCTCCAACTCTTCCCCAAAACAGACCCCGGACCCAAGAGCTCACTGCAGACTCTAGAAGTGGGGATCAGTAGCATATGGGAGGCTGAGTGTCCACTTCTTCTCAGAGGGAGGAGATCTGTGCAAGGATTGTTCCTCTGTGATTATTTGGTAGGTTCTTAAAAACACTTCTTGGTAATAGTTGGTGCAAGTCTGTTCTCAGTTAGGCCCATGGTTAGTTCAGAATAATTAAACTGAAGTCAGTGGGATTCCTCTGAATTTATCCCACTATAAACAGAATCTGGCCCTATTTGTGCACTGCGGGTTGGTTAAAGTTGCTATGAGTAACTTGCATTTTATATATCCTGATTTTTTTTATTGTTTGAATTCAGAACTTTAATACTGTAGTAATTTAAGTGTTTACATGTTATATCTGTCGTGGTTGGCATCACTTTGTCCTTATCTGTAACAAACTATCGGGGGGAGAGGAAGTGGTTACAAAAGCTGTTTAACACTAATTGTAGGCACTTACTAAAATAGTTTTCCAAGAACCCATGTTTTTATATCGGTATAACTTAGCAACTTAGTTTATAATTGTATAACTTAGCAACTACTTAGCAACTTTTATGTTAGCTAAAAATAAAAAAGCAATAATAAAAATATATAAACAAGTGCAAAAACCATGGCATAAGGGGTATAAAAATTTTAGACTTGGACATACATTGTCTGATATTGAACATTGTTTACAAAAATAATAATTTGATTGATTAGGCTAATCAGTATTGCAGCAGTTGATTCCAGTGCTTATTCTGAAGAAATTACCTTTATTGGGAATTAATTTGTAGGGAAATTCCTCCTGGGCAAAACCCATACATTCTACCTTTAACAATATTACACATCTGCATCTGGAATGTCTGTCTCAGAATCGGCAAGAAAACATGCTTTATCTTTCACTAGATGTGTTATATATAGCCAGAGGGAGTCTGCCATATGTGATTTTACTTCAGGATACAAAGACTCTATGGTAGAACATAGGATGGTCCTTTATTCCTCATGACAGCAGTAAAACGTAAAAATGTTTGCAGATAAATCAACACAAATATAGTGCTGCTCCAAAATTCTAAATTGCTGAGCTACAGCAGGTGCTTGGGACAGCTCATGCAATCTTCATGTGTTCAGTGGGATTAAGTGTATGAGTAAGGACTTGTTGCAGAGTAAATGTTTCAAGATCAAATCTTTGGCTCCTGCTAATAGGTTTCTGCATGCTCCCAAGAATAAAGAAAGGGAAGGAAAGAACCCAGGCAGACGGACGGGGAAATGGGCCCATCTTGTCCTAGAGGAGAGAAGCTGAGGGATGGTCGTCACTGATAAAATTGAGTGTGATTTCAGGCATCTAATCTGAGATGTATATTTGAAATTATTTGTTAAATACACAGTAACAACAATAATAATGAATAATACTTTGCTCTGATACAGAGCCTTTCAACTGGGATTTCAAATTGCATTAAAAGCATTAATTAAGGGCTAGATTGTCCCAGAAAGGAACATCTCTGAATAGAGTGTGTGCCTCTGGGGAAGTACAATCCCTTCCTGAGCTCTTCAGCATCCTTTAGGATTATCCAGCCTGCTCCTGGGGTCCCACCTTCTCCCAACTATTTGGACAATGCATATCCCTGGTGCACAGGAAGGAAGCAGCTCGCTCCCATGCTCCCCTGAATGCAGGCCTGCTATTTTCTCTATCCCTTGCAAAGGGAACTGTCATGTATCAGTCATTGGCAGAGCACCTCCCCTGCCCCCGTAAGAGCTACAATGGATGATTTCAGATTAAGTATTTACCCTAAGACATTAGTGCAGCATGATGCACAGAAGGAAGACTGCTATTTTTTGAATGGCATCAGATTGTGAAATGAAACACAGAGGGTAAGAACATTCCACACGGATTTAAAAAATGATTGTGCATCCGTGTAGTAAAGCAGGTTCTTCTTTAAAGCCCTGCTGTGACCAGTATAAAAAGGTCTGGGAGTGGGAGTATGGATGTGATCTGTATGATAGGTAGGAGATAAAGGGAAAATCTTTGAATAACTCAGTTATGTGTATTTGGTGCCTACATGAGTTAATCTGTACTAAACTATGACGGAAAGTTAGTCGAAAGTAAAGCCTCTGTAGAATTTGAGGGTTTGAGCAAAAGCATTAGTTAGTCAGGGCAAATTTTGTCAACTCTGGAGGGACTGTTTAGCATTGTTATAATAATAATAATAATCAAGTATTGTTGCAGGTTAGAATATGCTCCTGGTGAAAAGTGGTGAATGAAAATAGTATACTGGACCCCTTGTGTTGGTGTGGTCAGTTCCTTACTGTTTGCAGCTTGATCACCATGCAGAGGCTTAACAAGGACTGGAGTGCAATAATAAAGAGCAGTGTGTAGTCACCAACCAATCCTAGACCCTTGCATAAGGCTGACAGACCTCAGTCAGCAGGATCGAACTAGGGATGTCTGGAGCTTAGTGCATGATCCTCTACCGCATGAGCGAAAAGTAAACTGGCTCTTAGCTAAGGCTGTAGAGCAGACTCATTTTATCTCTCTCTAAGTGCTATTGGTGCCACTAGATGGGACAGAACATCACATCCAGGATGTGTGTGGGTTACACTTGCATTGAATGAATCATGTTAAGATAGTCCCTGAGATGGATAAGGCTCCTCTTCATCTAAAGTTTTATTTACAGTCTGATTCTACTCCCTTTATTTATGCATGAATATTCCATTGCTTTTAAAGGAACTGCTTCTGAAATAAGGTACTGTGAAATTCACCCCTTCAAAGAGGGCCAAGACAATGCATTCATCCTGCTTAAATCTTAATTAAGACCTATTATGAGGACTCAAGAGGTGCATATGCTTTTTACAGGCCTTGTTGTGCAGGGTGAATTTCACCCAATATGGATAAAGATGGCAAAATATAGTCTTTAGCGTTTGAAAGCATAACATATTCCTGTGTCTCTTGTTACAAAAAGCTTACCAATTTTATTGTGATCTAATTTTAATTATAGAATTTGCATCAGTCATTTTTAATTAACATTGATGTCATAAATCCACATTGACCAAGCACCAGCTGAATTTGTCAGTGTGAGCCTTGCTTTGTATAAAATATTCCATGGAAAAAGTACAAATTTGGTACCTTTGAGCCTGCATTAAAAATAAAAATTGGTTCAGAATATTTTGAGTGATCCTGAACTTTCTGCAATAATGGAACTTTAAGACACACCTTTCTCTACCAGATCTATCTGTCATATCATAGCATTGTAGGGGGGAATGGCAAACAGATCAGAGAACATGTAAATTTTGTATGCAGTATGTGATGCTTTAAAAGGGTTCTGCTATTTGTATTGTAAGAGAATTCTTTTCAAATCCTATTTTTTTTAATATCATATGGGAGGAAAATATGCCATAAGATCTTTGAAAAATTTTTTTTAAGTCTTTTGTTTTCTTGGAACAGCACAGTTTGGGTATCTTTTGGATTGCTTCTTTGTGTGTTTAGCAAGCATGGTTGTATATAGCACGTGTTAGTATGTTGTATTCTATATCAGTTTTGGGTGAGAATGGCTTTATTTCACTATATCACCAACTAACAATGAAATGGAGTACTATAATCTTGCAACTGCAATTTGCAATAAAAAATGTATGTTTTTTATTTCTTAACCCACCACCACAAAATAGATCAAAAGTCTGTTTGAAACCAAGGACCAAATTCTCCCCTGTGTGAACTATTCCCATATAGGGGAATGGAAAACTTAGAGTCATTGAGTCTTCAGTGCACTGCACCTTGTGTAGTAATTTACATTGGTTCAATGTGAGTGTCAAATGCTACCGTTATGATTTGGGAGCATTTTGTATTAAGTTTATAGTGATGTCAATAATTAAAGTGCAGGAAATGTAAAAATGGGTCCACAATAAGGTTGCCAATCCTCCCAGATTGACCGGGAGTCTTCTGGAATCAGCATCGATCTCCCGGTGACAATTGAAAGCAATCCAGGAGATTATGATAGGTACAGTACAATTATGACATTACATCATGTTGGGGAAAGAAAGTCTCTCAGAATAGCTTCAGTCCGTCGGTAACCCTAGTCCACAAGAGTCCCAGCAATTCTTCTATTAAGACAACAAGGGAGAAGAATGGGGATTCCACAAAAAAAACCCAAAACAACACCAACAACAAAACCAACCAAACCAACCCTGCCAGCTCAGATCCCTGAGGTGTGTGGTTTTCAGGAGTCTGCTTAAGGCAAGCAGCATCTGCAGGGAGACTCCTGGCCTTTGCATTCCTACCTGGAAACAGGTGCAGATTCCTCTCCATGGACTAAACCAGAGGAGAATACGGGGCTCTGCACAAGGAACAATTAAATTCAAGATAATTTCTAGATTCTTCTGAGTCCTTTAAGGCCAAGAATCTGAGAAGAAATTGTTATTAATTGTCTTCCCAGAACAGAGGTAATGTTAGAGTCCTAACTTGGCGTGCTAGTGGATGATTGGATTGAGATTTGAATGCAAAACCAGGGCCCAACACATAGAACAAAGTGAAAAGTGCCTGCCAAAATGTTACTCAGATTACATCTCAGACAATCTGAATTTTTAAAATGAATTTTCTTTTGGAGTTGAGAAAGATAGATGAGAGACTGCTGATGGTGAAGTCTATTTGTTCCTAATATTTTGATGTTTCTAGTGGGCCTCAAAACATCACATTGAAATAGATCTATTCTGGCATCACACAAATCTTGCCTGAAAATCATACTGCGAATTAAAAAAGGAATGGCAAATTCTTATCAGCAAGTAGGGAACCATGTACAGTTTGCATTGCAGCTTTTCTGATGATGATATTGTTTTAGACAGTAAGCTAACTGTTGGACCCTGTGCCCCATGGAAGTTACTGAAGGATATTAGAAATACTTTGCCTTTTGTGATAAAACAGAGTTATGTGATTTTTTTGGCTGCAACTAAATGTTTAAGACCTGTTAGTTGAAATTTTGCCCAGAAAGCTTGTGTATTTCTAATGTATGTATTGACCTAATAAATAGAATGGCCTTTGCACCTTCTCCTCTTGAATTCAACAGCATTTGCACTAATGTAATTGAGAAAATAATTTGATCCACTGCAGTCATTTACACCTGTGCAAAGTGAGTGTAAAGTGGAGGTAAAACTCCACCTTTCTTATTTGGTTCTATATCCATTTTGTATAGGTATAAATAGCTACACTTGGATAACTGTTATTGGAAGAGACACAATAGTGGAGTTCTAGTTACTCTGTGGGATTTTTTAAGTACTGACTTCTTTTCTCATGGAGAGTCAAGATGTGAAATTACTCTGGAGATAGACCTGGAATTTCCTGGATGAGTGGGGATATACATGTTTCATGTCTCCAACTAGTAGGAAAACAGTCAGTTCAGTCCACTTCATTTTGATAATACCTTATTGGCATGACAAGTTATATAAATGTTGCCAACATGTAAAGGAAACAGAATCTTCAACTAGTATCTGACAGCAGTAGGAACAATCTACCCAGGATAGGGCTTCATGTTGTGTTTGCCCATTTCTGATTTGGTAGCAGGTTCCTACAGAATGTGATGCTATCTCTGCTGTCACAGGGCTCACTCATTGTTTATCCTCACTGTCTTATGATGGAAAGTCATTTAACATTTCTGATAATCTGAGGAAATATTTTCCCCGACCCTCTGTTGTATTTTATACATTGTAGTAGGAACAGTCTCTCAGTTGCAGTTTCACCTCTGTCATATTTGTTGTACAATTGTTCCTCTCTTGAGTATTGCTCCTCCAAGTTGTTCTGTGTGGGCAGGCGTCTGCCCAGATCCTCACTGAAATCATTGGGTACATGGTGCTGCCCACATGGAATAGCTCGCAGGACCAGGACCTTGCTTTGCACAGTGCTTTGTGTTTTTTTTCAATTTCTACTCACAGTCCCTCATTCTCCAGTGCATCTTATGCAGTTATTTACCTTCATACAGAGTGAGTGCAGAGTGAGCATAAGATGCAGTCAAATCATAATAGTAGCATTTTATACCCATTTTGCACAGGTGTAAATGACAACATGAGGTGCAATCCGATGTGGATTTCCTGGTCACTCTTTTTGTGCTTGGTAAGAGTCTGTCTTAGCTTAGCAGGTTTCACTTTAGTGAGCTGGTCTGCAGTGACAGTTCTGTGCAGAGAGCAGTACCAGTCTAGCTTCTTGTTGTTTAGCATTTATTCTTCCCCAGAGGTTTGTTTTGTTGTGTGATAGGATGTGTTTCCCCACACTCGCCCTGAAAGGGTTAATGTAGGCCAGAGAATTAATGCCCTTAGGAAAGCCCTAACTAAGGGAAGCTCACCTATGCAGGAACAGGCAAGGCTTCTATAAAGCCAGGGAGCTGATAAAGTCTAGGAGGAAGATGTTAATGATCACTTTCTGAGAGAAGAGTGATATGATAGCAGTCAGAGAGGCAAGCAGTCTACAGTTACTCTCTGAAAGGGGAAAGCTCTGTGGCTTCCAAACCCAGAGAAAGGGAGAAGCTAGAAGGTTAGGAAAGCTTCAGTGAAAACGTAGTAAGGTTCACAATGGAACAGGCAGCTGCTGATGAGAGGGTTCCTCAGCTAAACCTGAGTAGAGGATGGGGCATGGGCTCCCCCACCAGCTACTGGGGAATTGGCACCATAGGAGCAGTGAATAGGAAAGGTGTGTGTAAGGAAAGACTTTAGTAACACTGGAAGGGGGGAAAAATGCCTGGTGACCTGGCTGGTAGACAACCTCAGGAAGAGGGAGCACCCTGATTCATAAAGAGTGAGACATTGGCAACAATGTATGCAGCAAGTGATAGAAAAGACTCAGACTTGGAAAGAGCTAATCCCCAGAGTGGCTAGGAGGAGGCACCACTTGTGGTAAGTGGCTCTCATGACATGGTGGTTTAGGTGTTGGTCCAGCCACCTAAATCTATATCAGGGGTCGGCAACCTTTCAGAAGCGGTGTGCCGTCTTCATTTATTCACTCTAATTTAAGGTTTTGCGTGCTGGTAATACATTTTAACCTTTTTTAGAAGGTCTCTCTCTATAAGTCTATATATTATATAACTAAACTAGTGTTGTATTGTAAAATAAACAGGGTTTTCAAAATGTTTAAGAAGCTTCATTTAAAATGAAATTAAAATGTTGATCTTACCCTGCCGGCCTGCTCAGCC
>NC_133773.1:55752205-55762976 GCF_003597395.2 Chelonoidis abingdonii | reverse complement strand
CCTTATCATGAGGCTCCACACAGAGCTAGAAACGCTGCTCTGCGGGAGCACAGAGCCCTGCCCCTCCGGTTGAGCAGGGAGCGTGTCTGCCTCCCCGCGGAGCAAAACGCTGCCCCACGGGAGCGCGCAGCCCCGACCCCCAGAGCGCTGCGCGCGGCGGCAGGGCTCCAGGGGAAGGGATAAGGTGGGGGAGGAGCCAGCAGCTTGCTGCGCTCAGCCCCGCGTTCCGGCCCGGGAGTGCGGACCCCGCGGCTTGCCATGCCGGGAGAGTGGGGCCATTTGCCCACCCTGTGCACACGGCTATGCTTCTGCTCCCTGCCCCCGCGGGGGAAGTGGAGGGCAGAGGAGAGTGCGCCGGGCTGGGCAGGATTTTTAGTGGCATGCTGGAGTCCCAGCAGGCTCCAGCGTGCTGTTAAAAATTGGCTTGTGTGCCGTCTTTGGCACGTGTGCCATAGGTTGCTGACCCCTGATCTATATCAAGGCACTTAAATAATTGCCTTATTTTCAATAAAAATGAGGTGTCCTTGTGGCACCTTAGAGACTAACAAATTTATTTGGGCATAAGCTTTTGTGGGCTAAAACCCACTTCATCAGATGCATGGACTGAAAAATACACTAAGTAGTGTATATATATCACAGGCCATGGAAAGATGAGAGTTGCATTACCAAGTTGGTGGGTTAGTGCTAATGAGGCCAATTCAATTAAGGTGGAGGTGGCCTAGTCTCAACATTTGGCCAGAAGAGGTGAATATCAAAAGAGGGAGAATTACTTTTGTAGTGCTAACAAGGCAAATGCAATCAATGGTGCTCAGCATCCCCAGCTCCAATTGAACTCAATGTGAATGCCACACACCTGAAAATCAGGCCATTTATTTTGAGGCCTAAATATGGTTCCCAGCTCTGAAAGTTTTGGTGCTATAATATGTGTCTTCATGTTCTGTCTCCATAATAAAAATGTAGTTTATTTTGGCTGGTTTGGGATTTTTCTGAAATGTATTTTTGCTTTTTGTTTCCATGTTGACATGAATTCTATGAAATTATGAATGGGGTACTGTGGAACTTGAAACAAGAATAATACAAGGAAGTTCTGTGGTATGCAGGAGGTCATACTAGATCACAATGGTCCCTTCTGGCCTTAAAAATCTATGTAGTATATTTCTAGTGAGTGCATGTTCCTCTAGCACAGCGGTCTCCCCCTTACCCCTCTCTGCACCCCTCCTCCAGAGTAACCTATGTTTTTTGGGGGGGGGGGGGTTGAGGGCAGAGTAAAGGGACCAAGGTTGCGGCCGGCAGGGGTGGCTCCAGGCCCCAACACGCCAAACGCGTGCTTGGGGTGGCATGCCGCATGGGGCGCTCTGCCAGTCGCCGGGAGGGCGGCAGATAGGCAGTCTTCGGCAGCATGCCTGCGGAGGGTCCGCTGGTCCCACGGCTCTGGTGGACCTCCCGCAGGCATGCCTGCGGAGGGTCCACTGGAGCCACAGGACCAGCGGACCCTTTGCAGGCACGCCTGCGGGAGGTCTACCGGAGTCGTGGGACCAGTGACCGGCAGAGCACTCCCCGTGGCATGACGCCATGCTTGGGGCGGTGAAATGTCTAGAGCCACCCCTGGTGGCTGGGAACCAAGGCTGGGAGCAGGGGCAGGAGCAACCAGGATGGAATGTGGGAGCTGGCAGCTGGGTATGGCTCAACTCCAGTCCCCAGCCTTGGCTCTAGGTGGTAGCAGAGCTGCAGTAGGGCCCCCAGATGGGTGCTGAGCCATGCTAGGGGTGGGGCCAAAAGCTGTGGCCAGGGGTGGGGCTGGCCTGTGCTCCCTCCATGCCCCTGTGGGGGCTGGCCCAGACCTGCTATATCCCTCTAAGGAGGTGGGCCCCATTCTTTAGGGACCTCATTTTCCATGCAAGATACTGCTAGAGCAGATGACCAGATCATCAATGTACAGTAGTCTAAAAAGCAGACTCCCCTTCTTCTGCTCCTATTGCGTCACTTTCTGACAAAACCCTCTTTAAAAAGTATGTACTCTTCAAAATCATTAATTTAAAAAATGCACAGGGTTTTTCTGATCACCAATGGATGGCTATAAAGGTATTTTTCAGTATAGCAAAACCTAAGGCCTAATCCTGCAATAAGCTCTGTTTGAGTGGACTCATACATCCAGCAAAGCTCATCTTCTGTGGGGCTTTGTTATGGCACAGGAGTCTGCTTATGCACATCTGATTACAGGATGGGGGCCTAAGTAAGGGCCCAATCCTGCAGTGATTTATGTACCTGTAGTTCCATTGATCCCAATAACACTCTGAAACAGCTGGATCTGACTAATGTGAAAATGAGTATAGACAAATTGTTGTCAAATGCGTAAAAAGCAAATTGTAAACTGATTAACTCCCTCCCCTATCTTCTTTTAGTTGTTTTACATCTAACATTAAGAGGCATCTATATAGTTAAAATAGACTGAACACGGTTGCCACTTTTGGCCTGAATGGTTAGCCAATATTTTGGGTCTTCCAAGGTTATTTCTGGCAGGAGAAATTATTTGTATTATTGTAGTGCTCAGGAGACTGAGCCATGGACCAGGACCCCACTGGGAGCTGTACAAACAGAAAAGATGGTCCCTGTCTCTCTCTCTCTCTCTTCCCCCACATTGAGGTATAAGACAGACAATGGATGGATATTGACACTCCCGCAGAGAAGTAGAAGGAGACAATACTGATCTACATGGCAAACAGTGTTTTCAGCACACCAGCAGGCTACAAATCAGGTATTGTATTTCTTTGGTGTAATAGTGTTTATTCACCAAGAATGTACACAAGTTCTTGTTTCCCCAAACACAGTGGAAACACACAGGAGGCAGTTTCTTTACCCTCAAATTCCAAGCCTGCCTTTCCAGAGGGTTCTGTGCCACCAGCATCTGTATCTCCCTCTCAGGGCCACACTCTCAACTGCTTCTTTCGCTGACTGAAGGCTTTCCCACCCCAACACCCACACATCTGCTACCAATCAATCACCTCACTCCTACCTTTCCAACTAGTCAAAGGAAAACCCCTCAGCCTATGTAGCTTAGCTTCTGATAGGCCTTGCCATGAAACCCATTGCCGTGGGTGGTGGGTTCCTATTGCTGTCAGCTACCAGTACATGAACGGCATTGAACTGGTCTTTCCATTTAGCATTATCACAGTTCCAGCATAATAGCATATTAATCCTTGCCAAACATTGGTAATATTATGACAGGCCTGCAAGATGCGGAAGGGCAAAGCCTTCATGCTCTGCTAGATGTGGGGCAGATACACCATCAGACTTGTCCCTCAGTAAAATCCATTAGCAAGGTGTGGACACCCGCCACCCCACCCCAAATACTCTTCTAGTCCAGTGCAGTTAATAGAATTGTTCTTCGTAAAATGCCCAATTTCTAGCTGTGGGGAGGCGTAACTAATATTTCCCCTGGACCACGAGGGGGCATTTATGTGGGTGGCTCTGCGCCGGCCTCTCCAGCACAGTGGGAGCTGGGGACTAGGTCAGAGCTTGACCTTTTCCTAGAAGTGTTGGGGGAGGAGCCCTGGGCTCCAGCCCTTCAACAGAGTGCCCTGGAGGCTGCTGGGCTGGGCGGAGTCAGGGGAGCTGTGGCCACGCTGCCGGGCTCTGGCCCCGGGGTAACCTGCAGCGGGCGCTCGGCTCCTCTGGTCGGCGGGAAGGGATTGGCAAGCGGCAGCTTCCCCCTCCCACTCGGCCGGCTCGCTCTCCCCTCCTCCAGCCGCAGCAGGTCACCTCGCTGTGAGCGCGGCTTGGCGGGGCCGCTTTGCGCAGTGACAAGCAGGGAGGCGGCGGCAGCGCGCGGCTGCTCTCCCCTCGGGCGGGCGCCAGGGGCACTGACTCCGGGGCCGCTGCCGAGCTGCGCTGACATTGGGAGGAGACGCGCCCGGAGGGAGGCGGCCGCTGCAACTTCTCGCTGCGGCTGCGGGCAGAGGGTGGGTGGCCGGCCGGGTCTCGCTGCCCAGCAGTGCCGCAGCTCCTGGCTTCCTCTAGCAGTCTCGGCCAGAGGCTCCGGACTATAAATAGCAGGTTACCCAGCTGCTGAGTGACAGGCGCCCCGGGGGGAAGCGCTCTCGAGCCTCTCTGCCCGGCAGGCGCCCTGCTCCGAACCAGGTAATGACCGTACCGACGGGCCGGGGTTCGGGGTCTCTGGCTGCGTGGGGAGGGGAGCAGGGGCTGGAGGGGGGCAACTCAGGTGAAGCCTCCGTCCGCCGCTCCAATCAAGTTTCTCAGTGTTCCGGTGCTAACCGAAAAGCAGAGCCTGGAAGATGCCCTAGCCAGGAGCTTTGCAAAGCCTGTCTTCCGGGCTGAGCATTTCACCTGCCAGCCCAGCAAATCACCAGAGCGACAGACCTGCTGCAGGCGCGGCTCTGGGGAGTTTGTTCGGGGCTTGCAACTACTTGGGTCATAGAGAGCGAGCAGGGGCCCTGGGCAGCTGCTGCGCTTCCCCACCCACCCTCCGCGTGGATGGAGGTTGCTGCTCCCTTCTGCCCACTCATGCCTGCTCTTGCCCCCTCACGAGGTGCAGGTAATGTTGGGAGATCTGTCTCCCTTTCTTTATTGTCACCCTTTCTTTCACTCCCCGTTGGGGCTCTAGCCAGGGGGTGGATGGGTGGCGATCGGTGGGTGATTCCCCTTTCTGCCCCCCGCTGCTGAGGAGACTTGCGGCCGGCTGCCAAACAAGGAGGTTGCCCGGAAAAGGGAGACCAGTTCAGTGCAGACGATGAGCCTAGTTTGCGGGCTGCTGCTGCGTGTAACTTCTTAGCAAAAGCCGCTGGGGGTTCTTCTCACTTTTAATGCAGGTTTTGAGCTATCTGTTCTCCGTTGTGGTACCGGATGCATTTCATCAATTAAGAAAAATGTGTAGCCTGAAATTATCACGCCTTCAGCAATTGCAAAACGTGCTTCTTTAAAATGTGGCAGTTATTTAAATCCACTAATCAGGGCATTTTTTTAATGAGTGATTTAAAATATTTAAAGTTTGATACCTAACTGGTTATGTTGGGAGTCGAGTCCTCCTCCTTGTGGTTTAATTTTTTTAGACCGGTAACAGAGCTGGCATCCTCTAACTATGTTACAAATGGTTAGGTGTTAACCAGCATATATATCTAATGTAGTAGACGTCAAAAACTAAGACACTATATATAAATAAGTTGAAGACAATCGTGGCCTAAAATAGTATCAACCAGGAAGGGAAGGTAATGAGATTTAGTCCTTGTACCACTGCTCCTCCCACAAACTGAGGCACAAATTATAAAGTAATGTGAATGTGGCCCTGTAATGTATGAAGTTCTGGGCTTAATGATGAATAGTAAATATTAATTTAAGTATAGTGACTAAAAGTTAAAGAAATTGAAAACATTTTCATTAAAGTTTATAAAATCATGATTTCATCTAACATGTATTTATCCTTCCATCTTTCTTGTCTGGAAAATATTTATGCTTGTTTAATTACATATACTGAAAGCTGGCTAATCAGGTTGGTACAAATCATATTAAAATTTAGGCAAATATTTCTAGTCTTCACTGACTACATATGCACTCCACATCTGTGTTTCAAAGGTCTTATGTTTCAAAAAATGTTATACGTATATAAGTCTGACAGATATTGGCAATATTCACTTTAATATCAAAACACTAATCCATTTTATAGATTAATTACTAGCCAAAATTTTTTTTGTGTAAAAAACAAACAACCCCCCCCCCCCCCCAAAAAAAAAAAACGTTGGCTGAAATACAGAAGCAAAAAAACTTAAATTGGTGGTGGTGTTTGTTTGGAAGGGCAATCAATGTCTCCTACTAATTTGTCTTAAATTTATGACATAGGTTCTACTTGAGATTTTTAGTTTTATCCTCTAATTCAGGAACTTGTATGGGATTTTATGCACACAGTTCCCTATTATTATTTGGAGTTACCTATGCAGGACCAAATCCTGCTTGCCTTATTCATGCACATAGTCCCACTGAAATTAAGGTACTAGTCACAAGATTAAGGTGAGCAGGAATTAGCCCTGGTCAACCAGGCAGTCCTATCAGTGTTAGAGGAGGTTGTACAGGGTTTAAGTCTGGTCAGAATTCAGCTCAGAAATATCTTCACATTGATAAGAGATTTTAATTTATTTTTGTCTTGACACAAAATCCAATATGGCAATATTGAGAGAGCAGAGAACTCTGAACTCCACTCAGTGCGCTTGGGAACCTATATGAATTTCACTTCTCAGCTGACTGTTGAGCAGAGGTTATGAGAGAAACTATTTTGTCATATAAATTAGAGAGTGTGAACTTGTATTAGTCTTTTCTTGTCTCTCTCCTGCTAGTATATTCTCAAATGGTTTGTCCAGTCCAGTTTTAAGTGATCTAGTGATGGAGGGGCTTCCGTTACTTCCCTTGAACTTTTAGAAGTACAGTAGCTAGAAATTGGTATGAATTCACAAACAACAAATTAAATACCCATATACAATGCAACTAGTTGCACAGATTTTTAAAAAAAGTAGAATTACTTTTGTTTTATTTTTCATAAAAACTGTTTCTACAAAAATTGTTTTATAAGCCAAATTTAGTTAGACATGTGAAGAGAAGGGTCCAGAAGGTCCTCTCACATACCCTGGCGTAACTTTATTGTTAAATTGAGTTAATCCTGATTTACACAAGTGGAAAGTGAAAAGAGAATCAAGTCTGAGATTTTAAATAGGACTCATTAGAGAGTCTGACATACTAAACCTTTTTTCCCTTACCCTCTAGTGACTATTGCCCATAGACATTTCTAAGTTTCACTTATCTTTACCACTGGAAAGGATTTTTTAATGATAACTCATAGACAGCATTAGCTATAGTTGTATAACTGGCATACTATAATATTGAATGCATGATATAATTTATTGGGTTCATTTCTGTGACGGCTGAATCAGTATTGCATGATCATATGCTGTTGTGCAGTAACACTTTTTTAAGAACATAGTTTTGTATCCTTGGTAGATAACTTTTATCCTTTAAACATCATACTTTTAAAGCATTTCCCATGTTATTAGATCTATTTAATGCATGCACAGAGGTGGATGTGCTCACTGAGAATTTTTCTAGAAAGCATTCTGTAGCTATTTAAAGGTGAAGAAATCAAAACAGTAAAATGATCTTATGTCTTGTCTGAATGGGGAGCAGAAGTAACTTAACAGGTTTTTCTCTTGAAAAAGGAAGTGTTCCTATATATTTGTATGTACTGTGTCATAATTTCACCAGTCTTCTTATCCCATTGCTCTTCTTATCTGCCATTGCAGTAAATCTGTCAAGTACAGTGAAGATGCTAATTTGACAAGTATAGTAGAATTTGTTAACAGTTGCTTAACTGCAGTTTTTCTGGTCATTGTAAGAGAGAGTCATATAATACACTATGATTAATAGGGTTGCATCTGAAGAAGTGCAGTTTTTTTTACCAACGAAAGCTTATGCCCAAATAAATCTGTTAGTCTTCAAGGTGCCACTGGACTCCTTGTTGTTTTGTTTAATAGGGAGAAACTGTTGTAGGAAATGAGATTTTACTGTATACAGATTATGCTACATATAAATAAACTTTCAGTGTATACAGTTTATGCTAGGTTTTCATGTAATTTTTTTGTAGTTATAAACAACATTTCTAGCAGTATAGTGGTACCTAAAGCATGTTCTAAGCTTATAGGTCAAGTGTGTGTTTTCTTTATAAAAATGACTTTGAAAAGCTCAATCTGCGTTAAGTCAGGGGATGAGGATAAATATGTAGGGCCTGATTTTTGCTTGCACCTTGTATAGTTATTTACACTCAGTTTGCACATAAGTAAAACAGTAACAAATCAGAATTGTAGTGTTGTGCAATGTGGGAATAAAGGCACTTTCACTCTGGTTTGGTAGTGTTTTTATTCTCACTTAGCACATATGTAAATGGCTGCACATTGTACCTGGCATTGGGGAATCAGGTCCATAGAGTGAAATTTTCCCCAGTGTAATGGTGTAAATATGGAATAATTCTCCACTGGTTTTAATGGAATCAGACCAGTACACACCATTGGAAAAGGGAACAGCATCTGGCCTCAAAAATTTAAGTAAAAAGAACAGGAGTATTCGTGGCACCTTAGAGACCAACATATTTATTTCAGCATAAGCTTCTGTGGGCTACAGCTCATTTCTTCGGATGCATAGAATGGAACAGAGAGACAGGAGGCGTGTGTGTTCCATTCTGTGCATCTGAAGAAGTGAGCAGTAGCCCACGAAAGCTTATGCTGAAATAAATTTGTTAGTCTCTAAGGTGCCACAAGTACTCCTGTTCTTTTTGCGGATACAGACTAACACAGCTGCTACTCTGAAAAATTTAAGTGACACTTCATGTTCAGGAAAATTGCAGTCCAATACTGTTAGTGATCTTTTTTAGTTATCCGTTGAAGGGAGTGTCTTAGATTGGCAAATAGAAATTTATAAACAGTGGGGATTGTGTGGAAAGAATACCTTCGTGTCTATAATCAAAGTAACTTGACTGGCATGTAAAGTTAAACTGATTATTTTTTTTAAATTATGTCAGATGTACTATTTATGGAACTTCTTTGCCACTAACTGTCATGACAAACAACTAGTGAGGCTGCTGTAGGACTGTCACATGACACGGCCTAGTTGTGCAAATTGGTAGCGTTAATGATAGGAACATTCCCTGTGTGGGGAAAATTGTCATTCACGCTGATCATTGAGCAAACTTTCTTTAAGACATGTACAACAGCTTGCATTTCAGCTTCAGAGGGATTAGGGTTCTCATTCAAAAATGATAAGCTCCAATGATTGAACACTAAAACAAAGGAATATGGTACACATGTAGATGTAGCAAGTTGGGATAAAACAATTAAATCTTTAAATTTGAAATAAACTCTAAAAAGAGAAATTAGGGAGGTCAAGGCTGTGTTTCTTCACCACTAACAATAGTTTTCAGTGGTTATTTTATAGCATTTTTAACATGGAGAGCTGCTAAACTTGTAACATTCTAATTGGTATATCTATTAAAAATCTTCATAATAAATCATATATACTGAATATTTAATAAATAGAATAAAAAATCCAGGTTGGATTTTTACCTGTGCACATGGAATTCAGGTCGTCTTCAACTTTCAGGTTTGTCGGTGCCCTCTGGTCTTAAATTTATGAGTTTGGAATGATTTTGTTAAGGTGAATATAGTGTTGTTTTCCCCTGTTTTTCAAGCAATATACAAATATGTTGACTGCTATTTGTATGAAAGCATTTTGCTTTAAAAAAGACAGAATTTTCATGTTCTGAATCTGTCAGATACTTGGAACATAAATACATTCTACACTAGATGGCAGTATACAATACTAAGAAGTCTTAGGTCATTTTAACTGTAACAAATCCATTAGAAACTATGGGTAATGTTTTCAAAAGCAACTAACAGACTAATCACTTCTGAAAATCTTAGGCTCCTAAGTCAAAGTGCCTAAATCTTGTTCACTTTCAGTGAGACTTTAACTTTCACCTCACTTTCAGTGAGGCTCAAAAGTACCACTTCTGATAGTCTCTTAGGTTTCTAATTGTTTGCAGTGTAGTTGTAGCTGTGTTCGTGCCTGGATATTAGAGAAACACAAAGAGCTCTGGGTAAGCTCAAAAGCATGTATTTTTTTACCAAATTGGTCGAATAAAAGATATTACATCTCTTAGGTTTCTAAGTCACTTATGTACTTTTGAAAATGTAATTATATTTATTTTAAAACTGTGTAGACTTTAATTTTTATCAGTCAATACAATTGAAACCAATAAACAGATGAGACCTGATATGTTTAGTAGATGTATTGAGCCTGGTTCTAATTTATACTGTAAGGCCTGGTTTATACACAAACTCTTTTGACTGATATAACTATTTAATTAGGGATGTGGTTGTTCTACTGAAGTAGTTAAACCAATACAGTCCCTAGTGGGAATGCAGTTATACTGGTAGAAAAGTGGTGGATACCAGTGTAGCTTTTTCCCATAATGAAAGGTGAATAAGCTGTACTGCTGAGGCACCTTTGTACTTGTATACTTACAGGGATATAACCTGTGTGTGTTGACAAGCTCCCTTTATACTCATCTGGAAGTGTAAAGGGTCGTAAAGTATGTGTAACTGCAGTCCCCTTTTTGCTACCAAAGCAGTGTAAAAGGGATTTAGCGTAAATGAAAATCAAGCCCATTGTTTATGATATGGTTATACATTCTTAATATGGCTTAAAGTGCTTCCAGAGTGCTTGTAATGTATGATTACATGAATCATCAGAGAGGAAGATGAAATAAGCACAATGCTGTGTACAGGTTTGGTCACCATAGGTAGGGAAGAGGAGGACAACTAGGAGGAAGAAAGGTTTGGAGAGAACTGCGCAGGAGAAACATTTGGGCAAATTATGTATGTACAGCCTTGAAGACTGAGGCTATGGGGCGGAGGGGAAGATATGATTATAAGCACACAAATGGGTGCTATGAAAGTGATGATTATTTTTCATTAGTAATACATCTGGATTTAAATTGAAACAACCATTTTAAAAACAAATAATTTTAAGTAGCAAGATAACTACAGAATGTGATGGAATCAAATTGATTAGAAATCCACAAGTCAATGTGTGTGGCATCAAATGGGCGGTGGCCTAGAGATCTCAGTCCTGTCTAACAACATAAAAGCAAGGACCAGATGACCTTAACTGTAGGAGTTCTATGCCCAATCTCTGAACAGCATAAAAAAAAAAAAAAAAAAAA
>NC_133773.1:55716805-55752180 GCF_003597395.2 Chelonoidis abingdonii | reverse complement strand
CACCAGTTGCCTTGGTACATAACACTAAATAAAACACCCTCCTGCTTATACCTTTCGCGTTGGAAATCCCTCTCGAGGTTTCTTAAAATGCATCCTTATTCTTAAATTATAAAAACTGCGCACTAGCCTTTTTTTAAGGCACTTCTGTATCACCATGGCCGATGGCTCTCAATACTCATTCCCTGGTTAATAATCAACCATACCTCCACCGTATGTTTCGGGGGGTTCCTGTCGTCACTCCCTCTTGTTAACGTTCCAATGAGGTTTGATAGTGTCCCCAAAATTTTTTGTTTTTTTGTATAAACGCTTAAATTCTTTGTTATAAAAATTAATCCTAAATGCATGACCTTGCTTTTTCACTAATTTAAATTTCATGCCTATTACCTATTACTCCAGTTTACAAGGTCATCCAGCATCTCCTGTTGAAGCTGTTTGTTCCATGCCTGTATTGTAGCAATACCTTCCAGCTTTGATGTCATCCATAAACTTTATTATTAGCACCCTACCCGACATTCCTCACCTTTTATATTGCTACGTCAGTAAATAAAAAAAAAATTAATAAAGTTTTTTTTTTTTTTTTGTTTAAATAACGAATAAGATTGCCCCGCCCCAATCTGCCCACGATTTAAAGCTTGGCTTTTGGTACCCTGAAAAAGAAGGCGAAGGAAAGGAAAAGATCTGTGTGATTGTCTCTCTCCTTCTTTAAACCCATTCTGGGCACAATTCACAAAACAGACGACAAAAACATTCAGCAGTAAGTCGATAGTCAGGCCAGGTTGGTTGTTATGCTATTTGATTTAATCGCGATGAACGTGCCAAAGTATTACACACTCACACAGCATTTAAACCCCTATGTGAAAGCTGTCATTGACAATATTGCAGTAGTGGCCGAACCCCCGAAATTCTTTTCACTTCTGAGTACTCACATGGTCTAATACTTATTTATTAACTCATTCTAGCATTGTTTAGCTGGGCCTCTCTTGTTACCAATTTCCAAACAATCATCGAGTAACAAGGTGGATGTGCAGCCCCCACCTGAAGCTGCAACATTTCCCTGACCACTGCCCTCCATTGTTGCCCAGAGACAGCCAGCCTAAATAAGATTTCCAGACGGAGGTTAACTCACCGAGGAACCCCGATTACTCGATGATTAACACATCGTGATGTAAGTGGATAATGAGGTACCTAAAACTATAAATAAGTCAAAAACAGTGGATGTAGCTGTATTTTTTGTGCCATCGCTGTCCTTAACTTTTGGTAATCAGGTGGGGGGTTTTTTAAGGTGAATTGTGTTTGTTTTGTGGTGTCTGAGGTTTGTCTTTGTTTTGTGTTGTTTGTTTTTGTTTGGGAATTGTGTCTTTGGTTTTTACTTTTATTGAAACCATGACTTGTTCAATATGTACTCCTGTTTATAAGACTTCTTTTGCCCAAGAGCGACCAAGAATGGGTTTATTGATGTGGAAAGTTTTGCAAATATATTGTTCCCGTTTGTGTAAACTCCTTATACTTCTTGTGTAATAGCGGAAAATTAAGTTTCTTTGAATGCTCTTCCATCCATTGCTACTTATTTTAATCCCAATTGGATTCATTCTCTAATAGGTTTGTGGCCTAACTCAGTGGTTCCTGCAGAACATTAAGCTAGTATGAAAAAAAAAAAGAAATAAAAAAACAAAAGAATTTTGGAAAGTGGTTATCACTTGTCTTTTTTAGTTGTTAAAATCTGCAAAATATAAATCCCTGGTTGTGCAATCTTGAGTCGGAAATAATTTTTAAATTTAATTGAGAGTGTGAAAAATTTAATATTTTACTGAAAGTCGTTGTAATTTTATTTAAATTAATGACAGAGTGATGCGATAGATCAGCTATTTCACCACTACTTCTTTAGGGCTTGATGCCATACGTTCCACCTGAAGTAACAACATGAAAAAATTTTTCCATTCTCATCTGGTCTAGTCTAGCATTCTTTCTAGCACTATCTTCTTAACTGGGCTGATTCCACACGATTCACTGACAAGTCAATGAAGAAAATTTCAATTTTTTTACATTTGGGGCCTTTGTCACCAGGAGGAATAAGAAGAAAAATAAAACTCAAAAACTAATTAAAGAGAAATTTAGGGGAAAACGAAATACTGCAAATATTTCTTATTTTTTTGTACTCGAGCCCCCCTAACCTTTAGGGGATGATACGGGTTTTACTTATGTTTTCCTTGAAGATTAAGTATACAAGGATTTATTATAATCATAAATGATTAATTTAATAATAATTAAATTGATGTTTACAGACTATATGAATGGCCTAGCAGAGTATCCAATATGAAAGATCATATAGATTATGAGTCGGATCCTATAAAGATCTTAGTTCTTGGTTGTTTTTAATAAGAAAACACTAGTAAATATCCAAATTAAAAAAAATAAAATTCTACTTATTACAATAAGATTAGCGGACAAACCAGGAATTAATCCATCGATTTTTGTTAAGGAACCTCTAAATTACTTTTCTACATCATTTTGGGTCTTTTGTGGTCAGGGGTAGTGTGTATTAATACTTCATATTTGGATTAGCTCCTGCAAAAAAAAACTACACACATAGAATACAAACCGAATATCCTAACGTGGCCAATTTTATACTTGTGTGGGTATAATAATTTCAAGTCTGTATCTGTTTCCAGTACTATACTACAAAAGATAAGTTAGATCCAGCTTAGATGTCACGCAGCTTCCTAACGGCTAACCTCAGAGAAGAAAAATATTCAATGATATTTCTCATATTAAATATATTCCCAAAACCTTTCTAGGGTAGATATAAACGTCTCAATGTTTATCAACTTAATAGGCGGAGAGGGATGAAAGGGGAGGGGGATGGGGATGGAGGTGGATAGAAGAGCAGGAAAGCTGCCAAAGGGAATCTGTTTCTCAGTCAAAAATCTTCTCTAGTGATAGATAATAAGTAGAGCAGCCAAGTGGATAAATATATTTTTGTAAGTTATATGTATTTTAGGTCCCCTCATGCCGATTTCCCCCATGTGATATGACATATTTTTTTTGTAAACCATGTGGGGTCTCAAAGGTACTCAGCAGGATGTTGTTTGATGTTTTATTTTAATTTAGTTGACAAACCCCTGAAATTTCATATTGGTTAGATAAATTCAACCCCATAATATTAGTTCGATTCGATCCTTGTTTTATTGTCTACTTATCTATATCGAGGAGGATGAGAGGAGAAAATTACCGCCTCTTTCAAAAAAAATTGCTTGCTTTTTTACCAGGGGGAGTGAAAGCAAACTTCTTTTAGAATGAGGAAGTCAGCCAAAGGTTTATGTTTGCTATGGCGGACTCTCAGCTGCCTAATGTACCTTTTCTTAAAAATTACTTTTAAGTTCATTTTATTGACCAGAACTCCCTGCTGGCCTGAACCCCGGCAAAAAATCTCAAAAATCCCACAGGATTAGTATTAGTAGAATGAGTTTGTATGATTTTCCCTGTCAGTGATTGAACCCTGAAGCAGCTGTGATCACCAAAAGTCCATTTGAAACCCTACAACTTGTGTCAGTGTCAGGTACCACTTATGATAAATTAGGCTTCTTAGTTCCAGGTTCTGGCCAGTGGTCCCAATCCACCAAAGAGTATTTAGAGCTCCTAACTATCCATTATTTCAGCCTAAATATATTGTGAATCTGAGCCTATGTCTCTTTATATTCCTCTAAACCCTTGGCGTGCAAATAAGTCCTTATGAAGCTTGTTTATGCACCGAGGCAATTCCCCTAATGGGTTGTCAAATCTCTGTGTGAATCTAACCTACTGCAGGAAAGGTGTTGCAGGCCCATGGAGGTAGAATGACTATTTAACCCGCATTTCCCGTATATCTTTGAAGGGGAGGCGTGAGTTTGTGTGGCTGCTGATAAATAATAATAAGAACCGTCCTATAAAGTAATTTATAAGTACTAAGGAAAGGAAGAAAAAAGAGTCAGGTTCTAAATGTGCTAAGCACCTTTTCTTTTGATGAAAGTACCTACTGCGGGTCATATTATTTTTTTCCAAGTGGACGCAAAAGAGAGTGTGATAATCCTTAATAAGCAACACATTCAAAAAGCTGGTCAATTACGTTTTGTCACTAAACATTTAATGGCACTCCTCCTTGACAAAAAAAATTAAAAAGAGAGTAGCTCAAATCTGAATTGTGTGCCAACTTGAGTGATCACGCTAGGGATTGTTTGATGGTGCGTCCTGGTGTTTGTCCAAATAATAGATCCTTCTTTTATAAAAGTATCCTACAATGGTCGGTTTGTTACTTGGCCGTTTCGTATTGGTTAAATCTAGTGATTGTCACTAGGGTTGGGTGTCCAACTGAAAACCCTTTAAAAAAAAAAAGTGTTGGGTGATGTGCGGTTTGGTGGTGGGTTCTAGGTTGTATGTCTCGAAAAGCAAATCTGTGGTGGCAGACGGAGAAAATAAACCACTCTCACAAAAGAGAGAAAATAAAACTCTTCTAAATTATTATATCTCGGTTATCATTAAGTGGGTAACAAAACTTTTGTTTATTTAATTTAGTAATATTCAGTGATTAGATTATTTATAATAAAAAAAAATCAGAATAAAATGAATTTCTCTCCTCTTTCTCAAGGAGATAGGAGAAATAAAAGGAAGGATTTTCTGCTATCCAACAAAAAAAAAGATAAGTAAACACTTTCTTTTAATACTTATAACAGATATCCTACTCAACTACCCCTATGCAGGTGTTTGAATTCTTATACAGAAGAAGTCCATACTTTATTTTTTTTATTATTTCTTTGTAGATATTTATCAGTTGCATTTACTTTCCAACTACACTAGAGTGTAATGTGGAGTTGGAATCTGAGTCCTCAAGCTGTTGAGAGCAGCTTCTTTTAGGATTTGAGCGTTGGGTCACTTAGCTGTTTCTTCAGTTAAGCGTGGATTACGGTCTTTTGTCCATCCTTTTTCTCTCATACGTATTCATTTTCATATATCCCCTCTCATTAGGTCTACTGTTGTAGTAGCATTCCATCAATTCCAGGTTCTCTTGTCTTGTCCATGAATGGTTTGTTCCAGTAGCCCACTTATTGTCAGATTGTCCTGGTTCCTCAACATCTGGCGCGGACCTTGTTAATCCGGGCGACGTCCGAGCCAGCATGACTCTCCTAGTTTGTGTCACTCTCATATTTGAGGTAGGCAGGTGAAGCATTAGGGGGTCTTTCTGCCCAAGGACGCATTTTATATATATATATATATATATTTGCAAGTAAACTTGTGTGTAATCGCAGCTTGATCGAACCCTGTGAATACTTTGTTAATAAATTGGATTTTAGTTCTCCGACTTAGATTTTTGCTTCTTATAGATTCTAAGAGAAACTGTTCAGACATTGGGATTAAGTCTTCATTGGCTGTCAAAATATATACATATGTGTGGTACTTTGCACTTAACATTGGACAGTTGGGGTGAGGGAAATGGACATGTTTTCAGAGCACGTGAAATGTTAAATCTATTAACTGAAAAAAAATCTCTTCAACATAAAAAGCAATTGGATTTTTCAAACAGTGTTTAAAAAAATAAGGCACCGCTATCGGAAGAAAATAGATACATGTAGAAATGTTTAGTGATCAAAATGCCATGGTTCCCTGACTTTACTGCTAGTATGCTAATACATTTTACAGCTTCAAACTTTGATAATCCTTGATAGCTTTTAAAACCAGATTCTCATGATGATGCGAAGGATGCACTTGCAGAAAATAGGTTTTTATGGGGTCAGGTATTTCTCTTGCAAATAAATACTTTTGCATATGTAATGGGTTTTTGAAGGCACAATAAGTGAGTAGACACTCTTGCAGATGAACCATTGATGCAGTTTTTTGAAAATTCAGCCTTAATGTTTATAATCTATTATCTGCAGCAAAGAAATCTTTAATTCTCCATGCCAGCGTAGGAGACTAGATGCTGCTTGTTGTTGCTTAGACTTAAACAGAGCTAACAAATCACCACTCTGCACCATTTATGTAGTGTTTGCAGCTTATTTCAGTACTCTTGCATGAGTGGCAGCCTTTGGTTTTCTTGGGTAAACAAACTGGCACAGCTGTATACTGATCTTTGCAGCACACATTGGGTCTATTTCCATTCTTACTGAAGTCAATGGAAGTTTGTCAATGGCTTGAATGAGAAGAGGATCATGCCTAAAGGGAGATTGGAGCTAAGGGAGCTCCGAATCTTAGAGGAATGGCTCCTTGCAACCAAAATGCTAATAGTTATTTGTATTTACACAAATTTTTTTGTATTTCCAAAAAAATTTTTTTTTCTATACTAGCCTAGGAAGAAACATTCATTATAAATATTTAAAATATCTAAGCCAGCACTGGTTCAGTTTATTGAATGACTCACTGTCTCAGAGCTATCCGTGAATATGTATTAAGTTTTGTATAAACAAAAGAATACAGAACTGGCCTGTTTTGAAAACAGCAAAATTATGCTTACTCATTTTAAACTTGATTAAATTACCTCCAGCTTAATCAGTTTTGGCACATTACAATAGATTGACAGAGTTGGGCATCTCGCCTGAAGCTACGATCTATTTTGTTTCTCCTCTGTCTCATTCAGTTAATCAAAACAAGATAGTGCAGGTAAAAATAAAGTGGAAATTCACCTCAGGTTTGTGGTTCACTTTTTAATAAATATATAGACAGTTAATAACTTGGTACTCCTGAACTACTCTAATTCATGTATGTTTATGCTTTTTTATGACTGTTTAAAATAATAATAAACATCTACCACAGGCCTGAGGAAAATCCCTTATTTTTTTTTGTCAGAAGCTGTTTTGGTTCCATAAACTCAGTGGATAGGCTTCAGGATTCTATTTCTGTGATCTAAAAGAGCAGTATCTCTCACTATTGTTCAAAGCTCAAAGTAGAAGTTGTTTTTTTTTTCTAATGTGGAATTCAAACTACTTTAAAACAAATGCATTATCTGCCATAGTTAATGTCAACAAGGGACAGCACTAGTAGTCATGACCTTAGTTTCCACTTTATGTTTTTGGAACACTTTTTTTTTTTTTTAATTGCTAGTTCTGTTATACTGAATAATTCAACAGAGCCTTTGTTGTGCCATCAGCAATGCTGCTTATATATCTCCTTTCCTAAGTAATATGCCTAGGGCCAGATTCTGACCCTGTTTATAGTGGAGCAAGTCTGTTGAAACTAGTGAAGACACTCTGGATTTACACTAGTTTAAGGTCTGAATCTGGTCTTTTGTCTACTGCTAAAAGTAACTTAATTAAAAATAGTTTAAATAAAATTTAAATGGAGGTCATATTCTGTCGCTCCTAAAAAGTTCATAGTGGAGGCAGCATTGTCCAGTGGATAGATAGGATAGCACTCAGATGTGGCTTCTGTTCTCAGTGCTGTTGCTGGCTCACTGCAAGACCATGAGTGCATCACTCAACTTCTCTGCCTACGTTTCTCCATCTGTAAAGGGGAATGGAGATAATGATACTTAGCCATCTTTGAAGTCTGTGGGCCAGATTCAGATCTCAGTGAAAGCTACTGTTTTAATGGTAGATAAGAGAGGACTGAGATGGCAGAGTACCTGGAGTCACTGCTTCTTCACTAGACAGGAATGGGAATCAAGGAACACCAGGCCTATGTGTGGAGGAGGGGCTGGGAAGCAGAGAGCCTCCTGTTCACCTAGATTTGAGCTGAGAGAAGGTGTCCAGGTGTGAAGGTGAATACATGCCAATGTAAATTAAAAGGATAAACGAGAGCAAAGCATGTGCACTCACAAGTGCAGTTTTCTGCTGTCAAATGTAGCTCAAACCCTATTTAGAACTTAAATTTGCAGTCTTCACAAGTTTTGATTTTAGTAGTGCAGAAATTGTTAAGATAGCATAAGCTGAGCTCAAATCTTCTCATGTTTGGCTGCTTCTACTGGTCTTAGATCAATATTATTCTGCCTATACTTCCTATATTTGCTTGATCAAGAGAGAGACTCCCATCTCTTATATTTGGGTAGAGTAACAAGCTGGTTCCCTCAGTGAGTTAGCAGATCCCATTAATGTGGGACAACCCCCATTATCAGGATGTGGCATGTAAGGCAAATGCTGCTAGCTTGTTACAGCATGGCTTTGAGTCAGGGGACAAATGTGATGTCACAAGTAACTTTCATCTAGACTAGTAGGAGTCTGGTAAATTTTTTTCAAAGCTTGATGCACTATATGTACTGGCCTTGATACTGGCTCCCACTCTTCCTGTTGTATGCTGATCTGGCAGCACAAAACAGGGCAAACACTATCTTTACTTGGAAGTTATCTCAGTGTAGGAATGCACAGAGGTAGAGTATTGGTACTATGGCACTTCCTTCCTGTCCTTCAGCATAGGAATAGTATCAGGGGATATCTGGGGAAAGAGGTCATGTCAGGAATGTCCTTATGCCTGGGTTATTCTTGGCTGCCTGAACAGGCCTTGGGATCATAGGCAACTGAACATAAGTTAGAGTATCTTAAGGGGTACTCTAGCTTACGCTAGGGTACCTGGCCTGGTATCTGGCTGGCCTCAGAATTTGGAGGATGCAAAATGGCCAGGGGTGGCTCCAGGCCCCAGCACGCCAAGCGCATGCTTGGGGCGGCATGCCACGGGGGGAGCTCTGCCAGTTGCCAGGAAGGCAGCAGGCAGGCCGCCTTTGGCAGCATGCCTGCGGAGGGTCCACTGGTCCCGCGGCTCCGGTGGACCTCCTGCAGGCGTGCCTGCGGGAGGTCCACCGGAGCTGTGGGACCGGCAACTGGCAGAGCGCCCCCTGCGGCATGCCGTCGTGCTTGGGGCTGCGAAATGTCTAGAGCTGCCCCTGAAAATGGCGAACTTCTCCCTCCCTTCTGAAGCATGAGTGAGTTCAATGTCAGCCCGGAATCAGGGTCACTGTGTATAAGATTTAATGTTTTGATTTGGTGGGCAGATCTTTTGAGAGTAGCCTGAAAACCTTGACTGTAAAGCATCCAACCCATTCTATCTCTTGATTTTATAAATTTAAGAGATACTGTGCTCTGTGAAATGACAATAGGGAAACATTCCTCAACATTTGAACAGCAGAATATTTCATTTAATAAGAGTATCTTGTATATGCCCTAGAAGATGAACCCTTATGCCATTTTTCTTTTTGAGATATTGTCATTGTGAATGTCTGGTTAAATAGATATCTTTATAGTTTTTAAAATCTTTGTTATGCATATCATAACATTTTAAAATAGAAATTAGTCTACACCTAATGGCAGCAACCTCACTAATTACTGCCTGGTCTTGAGTTTGCCTTTTCTCCAGAAGACTATTGAGAAAATTGTGGTATCCAAACTTCTTCAACATCTCCCCTCTGCCACAATCCTGAGTTCATTTCATGCAGGTTTCAGACCTGAACATGGCTCAAACTGCCTCCTGTTATCGATGGTGGTAGCTGCTTAGAAGATGTACTGATCTCACCCTTTTTCTGGTGTATCCCTCTAACTTCGTGGCTTATGATACTCAGCTGTGGGCATATAGGTGATGTGGGAGTCATAGATAACTTGTACTTCTGTGGTCCCACCTATCCAGCAGAAGTTTCTGCCAATGAGGTCTGATGGAACTTACGCAGTGAATGAAATTCAGAGCTTGAAGGTTTTACATGTTTACATTAGTTTATTAATTATAGTACTTCAGACAATTAAAAAAACCCCAACCTTATTTCATATGAAAAATAAAACTAAGCCTCAAACCATTTGTCCCATTAAACATGAACTCTCAGCGGAGAAATAACAATGCAAGTAGGTTCAGAAATTTCACTTGCAAGAAAAAGACCATGCATGCAGCATCTAGCACTTATCAATGGCTAATGCCATATAAGAGAAAAAAATGCTCTAAAAGAACTACCGAGTAGCAGAGAGATAATACAACTAGCATACACATTATGGGTAAACAACTCTGTCTGCTAGCGGCAAAGAGCCAGCTGGATAACAGAAAACATAATATAGCTAATCCAATTAACCTATTTACAAAAGAAACAATACAAAATTTTTTGACACACTTGCAAGGAAAAATGGTTTCGTCAAAAGCTCTTCCTCCTTTTCACATTTTCACTGCAGTGTAAAAAAAAAAAAAAAAAATAATCTGAAATATTCTCATATATTTTCTACAATGTAGAAGCTTGGTCTTAAACTGCCTGCCTGACTGAAACACACACACTTTAAAAAAAAAGATTTTTAAAAAAATAGGAAATTACTCAATTTGTACTTTTTTCTTCTGCGCAAAAAAAAAAAGACTACGCTATGAAGCTCCATGATGGGCTGCAGCGACCTCACTCATATTAGAGATTGTTTTAACCCTGTTTCTGCCCACGGGACTGGGAACAGTTATAAGCATATAATGACTAATTAATTAAAAATAAAATCAACAATTCAAAAGACAATACTTCAGAAAATTGTAACTTTTTCATGCCAGTTTCTTCAGATCGCTATAATGGTCAACAGAAACTGCCTCTCCGTAAACATGGAAAAATCACAAGCATGCCAGGATAAAAGTCTATAAGTATGAAAGACAATTAAATTTGTGGTTCCTTAGCATGCAAAAGCCCCGCTCCCCCCCCAGTTTGGAAGCAGGAGATTAAAGGCACATTGACATTTGACATCCACACTGCTAATTAAAAATAGCATGTATGATACAATTCAAAACACCCAGGAAAATGCGCAGCCATTAAAAAAAAAATTACAGTACATAGGATATGTTGTGAAAGTGTATGGAACACAGTGCATGTAGTAGAAACAGGGAAGAGGTTAGCCGACAATTTCAAACTTTGGATCAGATACATTTTGGATTCTGTGGAATTTGGCCCATAGAAATCATCGGGAATGAAAAAATCCTTTCAAAACAGGACAACCTTAAGCTAAAAAGATTAATGAAGCAAACTGATTTTTGGACAAGTCCTCTCTTACATGGAAAAATACTCATGTAGGACAGAAAAATCCAAGAATTTCTATTTGCATTTTCCATGGTGGTATTCTGGTGGGAGGGGGGATGACTTTTTTACTGAACCTGAAAAATCTTAGGAGATCCGTATGCAGACAGTGTAAAACTCCAGAGTTTCTCATTAGTTCCCCGATCTATGCTGTCCTGAAAACTCTCATGGGTTGGGAGAGGGAGAGTTCACACAGTATTTGTGACACTGGGTATAATAATGTAATCAAGGTTAGCAGTATTCTTATTCAGTGATCCTTCATGGGATTGGGTTTGTAATGTCTCAGTGATCATCCTCCCAGCTCCACCCCTACCCACTTGAGTATCCTGATCACCATAGAGTTCACAGAGACTGCTATTGGTCTTGGGTGGGGTAATGCTGCAGTGCCTGACTCCGTTGTCCATCTGTGTTCCTAACATTCAGAATAAGTAAAAGAGATTAAGGCAGTTACTACAGGATAAAAGAGATGGGGGGGCGGGGAGAGAGAGAGAATTAATTAGGAAATTTAGCACTACCGTTTATTCAGCTGAATGGAAGGGATGGGGAAGGAAAAGCACCTAGAATTCCAAAGCACATTTAAATATAGTCCTAATCCTGGAATCCTGCAATTGTCAACATAGCCTAAGAAATTCAACCATAAATCTTTAAAAATCCCTGTCTTTTTGAACTGCTGCATCATCATCTTAAGCTGAGTTCAAGCAGAAAGTAGTAGAGAGCTGGTTTGATTCAGTCCAGGCTATGCCACTTTCTAGTGGCATAGACCAGGGCATAGCAGAACGTCTGCCCAGACACCTGAGACAAGTGCAAAACAGACACACACACATCTCCCACCTGGCCAGCTGATGCAACCTCGGCTGTGTTTGGCCAAAGAGCACATCCAGAATGAGTGCTTCCCCAGGCCAATCAATTTGACTGCTCACTTTGTCTATGGTTGCTAACTCTGACTGAAGCTATTCTGGGAGATTTTCCTCCCCAACATGATGTAATGTCATTAATTGTACTGTACCTATTAAAATCTCCTGGATTGATTTCAATAGTCACTGGGAGAACAATGCTGATTCTAGTAGACTCCTGGCCAATCTGGGAAGGTTCGCAAGCCTATCTTTTGTCTCTTCTTTCTTCTGATTGACTTAAGACACAAATATCAAATTTGCTAGTGTCTCTTGCTTCCTTTGGTTGCAGACTTTCAGCTGTTTGTCACCACCCCTTGCATTTGTTGATTTGGCTGTGCAATAGTATGGTGGAGACTGCTTTTAATGCTCTGTGGAGAGGTATAAATTGTGACCTCCACAAATCAAGGATTACTTTGAATTCTGCTCTTCCAGTCTTTCTTTCTTTCTTTTTTTTTTTTTGAAGTCATTATATAAAGTAGAGGAAAGAGTACTTTTTATGTCTTCAGAAATAGAATTTTTATTTCAAGCTAAATACAATACATTTGAGTTTAATTAGCTCAAAATAAGGTTTTCAGGTGAAAAATGTTCTGTTCCTTGAAGTGGAGTAATTGAAAGCTGATCCAGGAATATTTAGATACAGAATTTGGGAAAAATTCTGGTGACTTTATGTAGAGAGTATAACCTCATTGATAGTTGGGCAGGGGAAAGACAAAACTTAGGAGCTGCTCTAAAGGGTCGAGTGACTTTACTGCAGTAGGTTCATCTTGGAGAAAGAGCATCCTCCGTGGGAGTCAAGAAATATTGGAGAGTTTTGTACGGGAGTGGGGGATTGGATAATTGAATGGAGGGTAAGGAGTGATTTAAAGAAGGATTTGTGAGTTTTAAGGTGAGGTGGCCTTAGTGAGAATGGGAAGGAGGTACTTTGAGAGCCTAGAGAGCTGTACCCTGCCAGACCCTGCAAGGTGCTGAGGGCATCTGCTGTTCATTTTAATCCAATGAGATTCAATTGGTCAGGAAAAATGGCCAGATGGAGCTGGGAGGTGTGCAGGATTAGGCTTAGTCTATATTTTTCTTGTATAGAATACTTGTATTTAAAGTCTGCAACAGCATATTCAAGTAAACTTACATAGGTTACAATACTTGCTGTAGCTAGCACTGTATGTGCAGTGGGACAGAGATGAAAAAGAGTGCATATATGCCAAGTTTCTGAAGAAACTAGAACACAGGAAAACTGGGAGGTTCAGCTAGTGGAAGCTGTAATGTTGAATGGATGGGTTTTGAGTTTGGGGCTGACAGTAACCTCATTCAATGCAGGAAGTCTGTTGTTCTTGTGCCATCACCTCAGAACAGTCTCCCAACCATTTTGAGGCTAGAAAATAGGGAAAAATAAGGTCAGAGCTCATGGAGGAAATTCCATGTAGGATCTTGAAGAAGATGATGGGGGATTTTGAACTGAATTCTGAAATGGTCAGGAAGCTAGTGAAGATTTCTGAGGATGGTGAATATCTGTTTCTCCCAACTGAAGAGGTGAACCATTGTATTTTGAACATAAAATTATTAAAGTTGTGATTTAGGGAGATTATAAAATTGTATTAAAATAGTTGAGAACACCCAAAGGCATGAATGTCAAAGGATTGCTTGAAGAAGTGTCCAATGAGAGCACTGTTTCAGACCTCACTGCTGGCAGACATTGGTGAAATATACAGAAGGAAAAAAAGATAGTGGCTACGTTGAAAAAACAATCATGGCAGGAATGAATACTGGATTGGAGCTGATGGGGGAAGAGAGCTGAAGGTGTTCACCAATTAGTATAGCGGGTCCCTGGTATACGTTGGGGCTGTGTTATTGAGAAGGGCAATGGATAAGGAAAAGCCCATCCCACCCCACCTCTTCCCGCTCCCCCTGCACCCCACCTCTTCCTGCCAAGTTCTGCCCCTCCTCCGTGCGCACCCTTTCCCCCAAGCCTCCTGCATGCCTCAAAACAGCTGATTTCAGTGGGGAGGAGAAGGAGGGTGCTGACTGCCCACGATGGATATCCAGATTGGGACTGACGTGGAACTGACTCAGATCATCCCCTATTGATGAGCGACAGATATGCGAAACAACAGATAAGGGGGAGACATATACCAGGGACCCCTTGTAGTAGGAAATTATTTTTTTCCTGTTTGTTTACAGGAAATTGTGGCAGAGTCAGGAACTTAAGAGGAGGAAAATGAGTTGAAATGAGACAGGAGTTATATCTTTTGACATCTGCCGCATAGAAAGAATTCCCAGGATTGACTTCTGAAAATACGTGGCCAAGGGAAAGAATGGTAGGAAAGAATTGTAGAAAAGGAGGAGAAGGGAAAAGCTTTAGGGAATAATGTAACAGAAGAGAATCTAGTGACACAGAAGTGACCGTAGTTCATTACAAAACTGTAGTGGTTAGATGAGATGCCAGAAAGCCCAGATGATCTAAAAGCATGTTAGGGTTGATCGTATCAAATATAATGATGTGAAACAGCAGGATGAGGAGAGCAGGACAGATGGGAAGATCATTGACCAAATGTTCTAGTACCAGGAAAGTAGCAAATAGGCTGGAAATGACCAATGAGATTGTTTAGACAATGAGAGAGGAGAACGTTTACCAAAATGCTCTTCAGAAAAGAGAAGATTGGACATATGATGGTAATAGCAAGGGAGAGGATGTTCACGAGATAATGACTAAAATATTTAAAATTATCATCATTTCGCCTTCCAGGAAAATAAAAAGTGTCAGCGACACGCGCATGAAGAGTTTTTGTATTGATTTAAATGTAAGTTGGGTGTACTGAGGGCAGAATTTGGCACTATATAAGGTTCTATTGAACCTCTTACTCATTAGTTTGATTTAAAAAAAATCAGAGACATCTAAAACAAGGAAAAAGCACATTTGCAAAAGAGAGAAATGTTTTCAAATGAGAGGTTCTACCTCTTGCCTAGTTTCCTTTTGCTTGATCTGGCAGTGAATTCTTAATCCTATATATGACCTGAGTCTTTTGCCCTGTGGAATTGACTGTGATGTCACCAAATCAGCATTAGGACTATGATTCACTTTAGAATACACCTGGTGGACAAGATGTGCTTTGAAGGATAATATGGAACCAGGATGCTGTCAGCAAAGAGCATTGCACCGAACTAATTAAGGAGTATTTGGGTAAATGCAAATAGAGCTGATACTTTGCTAATGTTGCGAAGACAACTATGAAGAGCCTTTGAAAGCAAAAGCTATTTTAAGTATTAGATATTTAAAATATCTTCCCGAATGCCAAAGTCTCCCTAAATGTAGTGTTTTAAGTACATTTAAAAAGTATTAATTATTTTTTTTAAATAAATTTCTGTACTTGTGTGTAAATTAGGTAAAACGTAGATAAATCCAGTTACAGTACTGATACTACCACATCTAATTTATCTGTATATAATCAAAACTAATTCTTATTTGATTAAACAAAACCTCCTACAAATCATAGTTTGAGCATAATGCCAAATTTTGTTATCCAGTGACATGTTCCCCCCTGAGGAGACTGGATGGATAGTAGGATTGAGTCTCTGTTCTGCTACAGACTTATTCTGCAGGTCATTTAATCTACTCTATGCCTCAGTTGCCCATGTGTAAAATGAGGATAGTGCTTCATAAAACCTGTCTGAGGTCGTGAGATTAAAATCAATCAATGATTGCAAGGTCCTCAGATACTACAATGATGAAGGCTGAGTAAGTATCTAGACAGATGAAGATCAGCACAACACATTTATGACGTTAGTCCCTCGATCAGGCAGGCTGCTTTTCCAGTAATTATCTTTAATATTTACCAATTCTGAAGGATATCAGAAAACTTAACTTAAATTAGGTTATATACAATATATGTAGCTGCTACTCATGAAATAATAAGAAAAAACAAGACATATAATAAGCAGTGGAATGCTTTAGTTTCTTTATTGCTATGTAGTGTTACAAAACAACCAATATAATATAAATCTCAAACTCAGCACTCGTTTCTTTTACTATAGTTTTCCTCAACTAAGCTTGTTTTTGCTAGTCTGGATCTGGTAATTTGGTGTCAGGAGAAAGCCATGCCAAGAGTTTTTATTTGTGATTGTTTTTTTTCTTTATTTTTTTATTACCAGTGTCAAGGAGAAAAGCAAAAGTACAGCACACACCTCATCCAGATAGTTCCGAGCTCCATTATGTCATAACAACCTCACCTGTATTTTAGGTTATATAAATCAGCTGAGGTAAGAGGGGGAGCTGAGTGTTCCTTATCTTTACTGTGCTGAAATGCTTTTCTGCAGGGCTGTAACCAGGGCTGGGTGAGCAGGGTAGATGCCTAGGATGCAAAGCTGCAGGGGCAGAAGAATGGGATGGGAAAAAATGGTAGGAGGTGCAAATATGCTTTCTTGCCTTGGGTGCTAAAATGCCTAATTACGGCACTGGTTTTCTGCCCCAAAATCTGTCCCACGTGCTTTAAACAAAACTTTTAGCCCGAATAGAAACTTACTCTGATGCTTTTGCATAATGATCCAGTACTAGATTTGACTTATTAGAAAGTAATTATAGAAGAAAATTTTATAAATTTGGAGCATTATTTTAAGTGGGTTTAATATTTCCTAAAACTTTAAAAACAGAAAGTAGCCTAGGACATATGAATGTGAGCTTTACAATTAGGGCACAAGTTAAGACTTTTGTTGTTGTTTTTTGGTGTGTGTTTAATAGGGCTGGGCAGGAAATGGTTTTTTCGTATTATGAAAAGTTTCCGATTTGGCATCAAGAAGAAGAGAGAGACCCAACCACCTTAGAATAGCCAGTGGCCTGGTGATTAGGGCACTCACCTGGGATGCTGGAAATCCAGCATCTGCTCTGCCTGATCTGGACCAGGGACTTGAGCCTGGGTCTCCTACTTCATATGTGAGTGAGCGCCTTGGTTACTGGGCTACAGACTCTCCTGTTGAATCTGTTCTAATAAGTATAAATAAATATTCATTGGGCCCATGAGAGAGACTGACTGTATAGCTAGAGCCCCATGTTTTTTGAAAATGCAAAATAGCATCTATCAAAACAAAAAACCTCACCTTGTTGCGGTGGCTCCTGTCCCATGTTGCTGGGCCCAGCTCCCCACTCTGGGTGTTTAAATCTGGTGCACTGGGTTGTAGCACCCCTAAGATTTAGCCTGGCCACCCCTCTGGTGGAGGAAAGCTGGGCTAAACCTGAGTGGTGCATGGGGTTGCAGTGTCAGGTTGCAGTGCTGGGACCTGGGCCCAGCTCCACAGGAAAGGATCTGCCACTGTAGGATGAATGCAGGGCAGGCTCACTCTACAACCCTCCCCACCTGAGGGGCCATCGGGCAGGACCTAATCTCCTCCCTTATCACCTGCAGGGCATCCTTCGCCTCCCAGGGCCTCCTGACCCACCTCAGGGGCAGGACCTGACCACTTTCCTTCAATCTGCTCTAGTCCTTGCTCTACCAGAGTCAGGCCAGGGCTTGAAGATGGGTCTCCAACATCCCAGATGACTACCAGGCTATTGGCTATTCTGATGTCAGTTGGTCTCTCCATCCTGAACCTGATAAACCTTTCCTGATGAACTGGTGTGTTCCCACAAAAAGTTTTGGTTTTGATTAATTGGCATGGTCTCCCCCTCCCCCCAAAGAAAACCCCAACCAAACACCCCTACTTCCAAAACCAAAAAAATTGTCAGAAATTTCCCAACCAGCTCTAGTGTTAAAAATGCATTTGTTGGATAAGAGAAGATACTGATGAAAATTCCCCATAAGTGAATTGTTACAGCAGCTGTAGGATGTTTTTAATGATCGAATTGCTACCTTTCTACATCTAAAAATCTGTCAGATAAACTTAGATAAAGATGAATGAAAATATTTTATAGATATTGAAAACCCAGGTTAGTGTAACATTTCATTGGTATCCAGACGTCTGTTAATCTGGATCCAAGCTGTCCTCTTTACAAAGAATCAGTGACTGGAGGTTTTGTGAATGACATCTTTGTGTTCATTGTTTAACAAGAAAATAACATTCTCTGAACACTGCAACTGTGCAGTTTCCTGAGCCAGAAAAGTGCACTATTAACCAATGTTGTCAAATGGATCCACGTCCTTATGTTGAATGGTTGGGAGTGGGGGAATCATAGTCTGGAACAAAAAATAAAAATCAGACAAACATATCAACCAAAAACATTGTCAGCCAGAGCACTGCAGAATAGAAACTTTGTAAATTCAAGCATCTGTTGAATAGTTAAGGAAAAGTACTGATAATAGTATGTCATTAATAATTTATTATCTACTTAGGATCACCAGTACATTTGAAGTATGGTATCTTATTCTAGCTTCCCAAGGAGCTATGACTATCCAACCATTTGAAGATTGATTGAGACTCAAAAAAGAGTAAAGTCAGAATTGGATTAAATTGTACAATTAATATCAGAGCAAGCACCCCTAAAAGGGAGAAGTACTGAGAGAGTCTGGAAAGAATTCAAAACCTTACTCAGCTTCAAATAATTTGAATTTGTGTTTGTTATCTACCTCATGGAGGTGTTGTGAGGACTAAATGTCTAAAAAGTGCTTTGAGAACTTTGGAAGAGAAGTCTTATGTACACTAAATAAAGGCAATATATTTTTATTAACTAAGTATTTAATTTTGCATTCCTTTTAATATCCAGTTTATTATGAGGGACTAGATTCAGCCCATAATTACTCCACCTTTCAAAAGCATAATTCAGGGCTGTGTCTGTCAGGAGGGTTGTTGCAGAAGTGCCATGCTTGCTTCTCTTGGGGCCTTGCAGTGAGCTAGCCCACCCATCAGTTTGAAGCAATAGTGAGGGAGGGAATATAGTTGTGGTGGTGGTTGGATATTTTGAGTAGGGGCTCAGTCCTGTGGCCCAGGTCCAGTAAAGTAGTTCTTAAGCATGTATTTAATTTGACTTCAGTGGGACTATTCACATTAAGCTTCTGCTCAAGTACAGTGCTGAGCTGGAACTCATATGCATGTGCCAGGCAGCTGCTAGTGGGGCTCTGATTGATTGCCACCGGTGATTGTAACCTAGAAGAACTATCAAGGGAAGGCCATGGAACTAGTACCATGGATGAATTCTGCAGCTGACACAGAAGAGTGTAAATTGTACCTCACAGGGCCAGTGAAGAATGAACCAAGACTTAGTGTTGTATTTGCCAATCTCTTTGTGTTGTGATTTTTTCCCCCCCAGAAGCTGTAACAGCTGAATGTTAATCTATGTGTTTCCCTTAAGAATGCTGGTGTACTGCTTTTAAAAAATGTTTTCCAGGTTCTGTGTGTTTTATTGTGATACCTAAAACAACATAGAGGAAACTCCTCCTTTATGGGTGTTGGGCCAGACCCTTAGGAAATGCACATCAATTGACTTCAGTGGAGCCACCCAAACTTATACCAGCAGAGGATTTGGCCTGTCATCTGTGACTATGCTAGCCTATGGATTTCTGGGCAGTAGTAATTCAATCTCATTTAAGAAGCTTATTCCCAGATTGATTGTTTATCTTTTTTTTTTTTTTTTTTTTTTTTTTAAATCAATGTGCAGAACTACCAGTCAAAACTAGTAATCACTTCATCATCCATGGAGATGAAATTAAATGGGAGAGAATGCAGCTGTCTGTGGGAGCTTTGCTCAGTTAAGGGCTGCAGAATGTGGCCCCAAGCTAGCATTCCTTTTGTTTTTTTTATATGCCTAAGACACATGGTGACAGGCATTTTGGTGTGGTAACATTTCAGTATTATGACATGCATTTAAATTTGTGTGGACGATTTGCTTAAATGTATGTTTAGTCTTTCACTTAACCTGTTGTCATACAGAATAAACTTATAAAGAAAGCAGTTAATACGTTCTTCCTGAATGAAGCCCAAAGCAGTTGTCTTATTTTATGCTAATAATGATTTGTTTTACAGTGAATAAACATCAATAATTCTGTTTACTCCAAATTAACAGAATGAAGTGTCCTTGAGTTTTTTTTCCCCATCTTTTTTGATCTGTGGAGGCTGATGACAAGCTGTTTCTGAAAAGGTGGTTCAGTGCTGCTGTAGACCGCAAGGCTATACAGAATCTTGAGGTGCATCGTCTTGTTAAGGCTCTCTTTCTGTTAACTAAATAGTTGTCCCAATCTTGGGTTGCATTTCAAGAGTGGAGTGCATGAGGCACAGTTCTGAAACTGAGGAGACGAGGAGGCAAAAGTGTCTTTCTGGGCATGGCTGGGGCTGCTCTAATTTATGTTAGGTTTGTCAAGCTGCCTGGAGGCTCCTCTGCTACTCCAGAATATCCAGAGCATAGTGAGATCTCGCCATATCTCCTCTCTTGTCCATAAACCAGATTCCAGCCATCTCCTTGTGAGGCAGGGATGGCATAGGGCCATTATGCTACTGGGGACATAGCTCAGGGGCTGTCATCTTTACGGCCCCTTACCAGTATATGATCTTCCTTTTGAGGGGCTGCAGCAGAACTCTAAGGACCAATACCTTTAATTTGTTTTGAACCTTTCAACTCAGTGCCTCCAAGCACTGTAGAAATTGATATTAAAAGTATATACATAGGCATAAATTCATCTATCATTGATTTTCCTCCCACTCTTTTCACAGAACACAGGAAGACAAACATATTGTAGGACAGGAAGTGAAGAATAACATATCCATTGAACTTTAGGCAGGCATCATGTAATTAGCTGGATTGGATTTTGACCAGGATACTAGAATTAACACCTTTATCTGTTGAAGAATGCAAAGTAATCTTTAATAATCAAACACCATCTCTTAACAATTTTGATGTATTTGTTCAAAGGGCGTCATGCCACTTAGTGAATCACCAAACATTCTGTTTTTTTACTTTTAGATGGTCACAAAAAACCCTTTCCATCTTGGCATAATGCATGATCTAACTGAGGCTTTTTGGCTGCCCTCACTGTGTCAGGAAGAGCCCTTTTGATGTCTTTGCTGTTAACACATACAAACTTGATTATTTTTATATGTTCCCAAAAATGTTGCTGTTGAGGCAAAAGATTATTGAACTCCCAGATTCTAAAGTAAAATATTTTTTGAAAAATAAATGAAAATATCACTGATAGTGCTGTTTTCATCCTTCGGGAAATGGAAAATTACTTTACCTGGAAGGAAATAACATTTGGAAACGTCTGATGCTTCTACAACTCTTTTAAGAAAATATATAAAATGAAGCTGTCAGTTCAGCCAATATTTTTTGTCCAAAAGCTCTGACTCTTTAAAGCCCCAAACTGTGCAGTCTAAACTCAGACCCTTAAAATGGAAGATGTGGGAGTAAGCAGATGTGACCAATTCACATTCGTAAGGCATCACATAGGTGTTCACAATGTATCATAGGTGTTTGCATCACAAATTTACTGGGCACTGAATGGCTAAATTGAAGGCTATGGGCTAGATTGTCTGAATTACCCAAAATATGCTGAGTGCAGGACTAGAGATGAGATTGCTTTGAGGCCACAGAACTGTACCTGGTGTAAAGAACATCATCTGCAGGACTGCTGTACTTCACACCCAGCTGCCTAGGGCCCCAGGTGGTGGTTTTGTCAGTCAAGGATTACTGGATTATAGAAATGTCTTGCCCATGTCCTCTGTGAAGGACATGGAAGATGTTTGGATTATTTCATGAAATATTATGTGATTCTGTTTGACTATTATTGTGTTGTTGTTTGTGTGATTTATCAAGTGTTAATTCCATCAAGAGATGCCTTGCCTGTACACGGGAAAGGAGACTGTATGCTTCAGATAGTAGCATTCCCCAGTACACAACAGGTATTGATTCCTTTTGAGGTTTTCCTCTGACAATGCTGAGTTCAACACCCTGGGTTTGGTACAGAGGAGGGGAAATCCAGGTGGGAGACACAGGCCTGGACTATATGTAAAAGAGGTGTGAAAAATTCATAACCTGAGCATTGTAGCCTATGCAGTGTAGATGCGGTTAGGTTCATGGAAGACTGCTACCCTTGACCTAGCTGCAATTGCTTGAGGAGGTGGAATTCCATACATATCTGCAGCAGAAAGGACTGCAACTCACTCAGCCAGAAGTCTGGGAGTGATTGATATTTATGGTGGAGCCCAGCCACTTCAGTTAAGGATTCCAGCATTGTAGCAGTAAATCAAATCTTTTTGCTATGTGGCGTTTGGTAACAAAGAAAAATAAATATATCTTTGGACTCATTTATTTACATACCCTTTGTGTTGTAACCAGCTGCGGGAGTCATGTTTGCAGAGTTGTTTTTGCTACTTTGTTTTACTATAGCAAATGATGGTTTCCTGCACTGTTTGCTGCCTTTTTTCACTGCTTCTGCTAGGACCAGTAAAGAAGGTTGAAAGCAGTGGAATTCCTTCCTGCTTACCATACAATTATGTAGGTGTTGTGTCAGTTTTGAAGCCCCCATGAACTATATTCAGGCTCAGGAGCTGAAGAGAAAAGGTTTGTTTCCGAATGTCGAAGGGTCACTACTTTTAGATATCTAGCACTTTTTTTATGAACAGATTATTGCTCTGCCATAAGATTTAGCACTGTAAATGGCCCATGACACATTCTTCTTCAGGATATGAAAAAGTACTGTCAAGTACATTAAAAGTTTGATTTAATTTTTTTTATATCTCAGTGTTCAAAAGCATGATGATACAATCTTTCCCATTTGTTAAGCATTATTTCCCCTCAGAGAATATCTCAGCTCTTGTCATTAGCATGTTATGTATGTATGTTTGTGCACACTGGTCACTGAAGAGATCAGTACACTCTGAAAATAGTTTCTTAATTGCAGCAGTGGAGGAAACACAATAGCATGTTTTTATTTAGGTCTCATTAAACAGTGGCCTTTTATGTGTAAGTTCTGCCTGACCAAACTGTGTAGATTTGAGTTAAAAAACTAGATTTAAGAATACAAAGGAAGTTCTTCTCCAGATAATTATTTTGAGATGAATTACTTGACTTTTTTAGTTTTGCTCCCTATAGTCTAATTCTTCAGGTTTCAGTTTTTCTCCTTTTTGTTTCTTTCAGTCTGTGTGAATTGTTTATACTTTCTTCCATATAGATAAAATATGTAACACATTTTATTTCCATATTGCTAGTGAAAAGATGAATACTTTTTCTTGTCAGACTTGTAAAATAGCATCATAAATTAATTTTGGTGCAGTCATGATACCATACTTATTGCATGATCTGACGCATATTAGAGAAATTTCTTGTCATAGACTTGGCATTTTTCTCAGTTTTGTTAGAAACAATAATAATTGTGTTTTCAATAATCATGTGTGGGTATATTTTTAGGGAGGAACCAATAAAATGGTCTCTCACTTTAGAAGCTCACTAATTCTCTATCACTTTGGTTATTTCACAGCAAATCTTCCCATTTGATATATGGTTTTATAGTTTATATATTAGAAATAAATAATAAAGGAGTAACTTTGAGAACTTCAGTAGATTCCAAGGTCAGAAGGAACCATTGTGATCATCTAGTCAGACCTCGTGTGTAACACAGGTGATAGAGTTTTGCCAATATAATTCCTAGAACATACCTTTTAGAAAAAAACATCCAACCTTAATTTAAAATTTGTCAGTGATGGAGAAACTACCACAGCCCTTGATAAATTGTTCTAGTGGTTAATTGCTGTCACTGTTAAAGTTACACCTTATTTTCAATCTGAATTTTTCTAGCTTCAGCTTCCAGCCATGGATTGTGTTATACCTTCCTTGCTGGACAGAAGAGCTTATTATTAAATATTTGTTCCCATTGTAGGCTAAGTTCCCTGTAAGCTGTGCGGGCTATTTAGCACCATGCGAGGGTGCTTAGGGAACCTGCCTGGGGACCTGACATGGGTGGGGGAAGGGCACCTGGCCCCCAGCCTGCTGTGGGCGGGGCTCCCCTCCCCCATCCCCAACTAACCCTGTTGCCCAGACATGCCCCAGCCAGAGCGGCCCAGACACAAATGCAACCAGACCAGGGCCAGGCATGGCTGGGGTGGCCCTCCCCCAGCCTGGACCTGCTGGGGCATGGGGAGGGGAGCCTATCCTGCAGTCCCAGCCCTGGAGCTCCCCTGGCAGAGACAGGCGCCTCTCCTCACCCAGTAGGTGCTGCTGAGGGGAGAGAGCGCTAAGGAGAGTCCTCTCTCTCTCTCCCCGCTGTAGTCCCAGAGCACTCTCCTGCACCCCAAAGCCCTCATCCCTGGCCCAACCCAAGAGCCTGCACTGTCAGCCAGAGCCATCAACCCTGAACCCCTCATTCTGGCCCCAGCTGGAACATTCACACCCCTGCATCCCAGCCCTGAGACCCTTATCCTTGGCCCCACCCCTGAGCTTGCATCTCCAGTTGAAGCTCTCACACCCTGCACCCCAACCCTCGAACTCCCAAGAACTCCTTGGCCCCACCCTCACAACATCAGTTTTGTTATGGCCACCAATATGAAGATGTGTCACACATCACCTCCATGTTGGTGCACATATCAAAATTTATTCTGCATATGGGTGGGGAAGATTAGACGGAACACTGCATGTAGTTACTTACATGGACTACAGTCAAGTCACCCCTCAACCTCCTCTTTGGTAAGCTAAATAGACTACTATAGGAGCTCAGTCTATCACCAGAAGGCATTTTCTAATCATTTGTTCTTGTGGCTTTTCTCTGAACCCTCTCTGGTTTATCTACATCCTTCTTGTGTTGTGAATGCCAGAACTGGACACTGTATTCCAGCAAACAGTTGTACCAGTGTCAAATACAGAAGTGAAATAATCTCCCTGCTGTTAGAGATCCTCTTGTTTATGCCTCCAAGGATAGCATTAACCCTTTTAGCTACTGTGTCACAGGGGAGATCGTGTTGAGCTGATTATCCACCAGGACCTCCAAATCTTTCTCGGTCACTGCTTCCCAGGATAGAGTCCTACATCCTGTATGTTTGGCCTGTGTTCTCAGTTCCTAAATGTATATGTTTATCTTTAGCCATATCAAAACACACATTGTTTGCTTGTGGCCAGTTTACCAAACGATCCAGATTTCTCTGTCAGTCTCCTTCATTGTTTACCACTCCCTCAGTTTCTGTGTCATCTGCAATCTTTATCAGTGGTTATTTTTTTCTTCTGGGTCATTTAATAAAAAATGTTAAATAACTTAGGGCCAGGAACTATCCTTGCAGGTCCCACTAGAAACACATCCACTTGACGATAATTCCTGTTTACGATGATACTGTGAGACCTATCAGCTAGTTTTTAATTCATTTAATGTCTGCATGTGAATTGTGTATCTTTCTAGTTTTTTATCAGAATGTCATGCAGTGCCAAGTCAAATGCCTTGCAGAAGTATATTACATCAGCACTATTATCTTTAACAACAACTTGTAATATCATCAAAAGAAAAATCAAGTTAGTTTGACAGGCTCTGTTTTCATAAACCCATGTTGATTGGTATGTAATTGTATTCCCCTCCTTTTGTTCTTCATTGTTGAGCCCCAGATCAGCTGCTCCATTATCTTGCCTAGGATTGATGTCAGACTGACAAGCCTATAATTACCTGGGTTATCCCATTTACCTTTTTAAAATATTGGCAAAACATTAGCTTTCTTCCAGTCTCCTGGAACTTCCACAGTGTTCCAGGACTTATTGAGAAATCAACATTAAAGACCCAGGGAGCTGCTAGTCATCTTTTAAAAAAACTCTTAATGTAAATTATCCAGAGCTGCTGATTTAAAAATATCTAACTTCAGTAGCTGTTGTTTAACATCCTCCTGAGAGACTAGTGAAATAGAAAGAAAGAGTATTATATGATATGACATCATCATCCGTTTCTTCCCAAATAAAGAGCAGAAATATTTGACTACTTCTGCCTTTTCTGCATTGTTATTGATAATTCTACCATTTCCATCTAGGAAAGGAGCAATACTATTTTTAGTATTCTTTTTGTTTGTAATATACTTAAACTCCTTATTTTCCTTGCCTCTGGAGCTATATATTTCTCCTTGAGTTCCTTTGCTTCCCTGATAAATTTTCTACAATTCCTAGCCTTTGATTTATATTAATTACTCTCACCTTCCCCTTTCTTCTGTCTCTCTCTCTCTTTAGCTGCCTTCAGTTCCCCTCTAAACCAGATCAATGTTTTTAACCAATATGGCCACCTTCCTCGGCATGGCATTGTGACTTTTTGTGCATCTAGTAGAAAGATATTGAAAGATTCCCAATTATCATTCACATTTTTCTGATTAAACTCTTCCTCCCAGCTGATTTGGTTACTAATTGTTTTCAGCTTTGTGAAACTGGCTCTTTTGAAAGCAGAGAGTATATGACTGGTCTGGACTTTACTCTGTTTGTACATTACAAAATTGAACAAGTCATGATCACTTGTACCTAAATACCATGAATTTTTAGTTCTGTGATCAGTTCCTCTTTATCTCTCAAGATGAGGTTTAATATTGTATTCCCCCATGTTGTAGGCCATGCTTTTTGAGTTAGGAAATTGTCATCTATAATATTTAGAAGTTCCAAGGATGTCCTAGTAGTGGCAGCATAAGACCTCCAGCATATGTCATTCAAATTGAAGTACCCCCCTGATCATGCAGCTTCCCTCCACACCCCCCGCCCCAGGCATCATAGTTATCTATATAAGGAGCTGGTCACTCTGGTCCCTAGTGTGATTTGGTGGCCTGTAGTAGACACCAGCTTATACCCTATCCTGTGCTTTCTGTTAGATATTGATGCATAAGCATTACGGATAATTTTGGTTTGAGTTATCAGTGACTCAGAAACCGGTAATGCCATTTTTGACAGAGTTCCACCCTCCCCCTCTTTTGCCCACTCAATCCTTCCTAAATAGGATTTTTAACATTCCCTTCATGGTAATCATATCACCAGAGGTTTCAGTAATACCAACTAGATCAAATTTCTGCTCATATATGAGCAATTCCAATTCATATTGTTTGTTACCCAGGCTCTTAGCATTATCATATAGGAAATTAAAGAATTTCTTCTCTTGTGACCTTCAGTTCCTTGATTAATTTTGTTCTCAACATCTCAATTTTGTGCTGAGTGCTCATATCTTTCTTCTTTTGTCATTACTTTCACATCCTTTTGACTACTCTAGCCAGCCTCTCTCCAAGAAAGTTGGTCCCCCTTCTGCTGAGGTGGAGGCTATTCAAACTACACAGCCTTCTGTCCCCATAGATGGTGGACCAATGTTTCACTGAAACCCCTCCACCACTTAGCTAACCAGTGGTTCACTTCAAGAGTCTTCTGTCTTCATTTGCTTCTGGAACAGGAAGAATCTTGGAGAAGATGAGTTGGACAGTCGTCTTCAGCAAGCTTCTAATATCCCTGAAGTCATCCATTCTCTGAGAGAGATCCCACGATCCAGTGTCGTTAGTGCCAATATGAACCATTGCCAGTGGATCCTTTCGTGTTGACTTCAAAAGCCTATACAATCTTAAAGAGATGCCTTGTCTTTATCTTGGTTCTAGGAAGGCAGCAGACTGTTGTTCCCTTCCTGTCCTTTGCAGACTCTTGTTTTGATTGTTCTGAATATGGAATCCCCAGCAAGAGTCCATCTTCTTTGGATGGTTGAAGAATTCTTATATGTTGGGCCAAGCTGCCACCCACAGGTGTGGATGTAGTTGAGGCCTGGCTTGACCTGAGTGGAAAGAGGACTTTGAGGAATTCCATCATAGACTAGCTGGTTGTTGAGAGGTGTCCTCCACAGCTTCCATGTTGAGGACCTGGGATTGATTGAAAAATGTTAGCTGTGTGAAATACCTCCTGGCCCTCATCTCTCTGGTGGCCGTAACCTACCCACAACCTGTGAAGTATGCTGTCTCATGGTTACTTGAGGTATTGCAAATGATACATGATTTATAATAATAGTTAATAAGTAACTTCCATTTTGCATATAATAATGGAACAAATATTTTGAGAAATCTGTAAACGTCTAGGGCATGACAAAATGAGTAATAAGCAGAATTTTAGAATAAACCATGCCAGACAAACTTGATTGCTTTTTTGGACAGAATTATAAAGGTGAAGGGAATAGAATATGGTAGATATATTATCTTGATTTCAGTAAAACAAGTCTTATATCCAAGCCAATTAATTTCATGTGTAAGTGTTTACACAAAGGGGAGCTCATTTAAGCTGTATGGGTACCAGTCTGCTCTGTTCTACCAAAATCATTGATCCCATGTGCTTCCTTCCTCCCCATTTTCCCCAGTAGCTCATGCACTTCCTCTCCACTGCTCCACCTATGTGGGCATTCCAATTGATAGTTTAATCCTGGGGGGACTTAGTGACAATTAAAGCAATTTACACATGGCATATACAAAGGCACTTCTAAACCCCACATCATAGCAAAACCTCAAGAGATACATAGATCTATGGAAAAATAACAAACCCCTGCTCTTAAAATCCCTCCCTCAACATCTTCTAACAGCAGATGCTAACACGTTGTCACTTCTGGCCTTCCCCTGGGGTTTTTCTGTTCTCCAGTCTTCTGTGGGCTGTGGTTGCCAACATGCTCTGTTACAGCAGCTAAAAGTTATTAGCAAATCTGTAGTCTTTGGCCTGTAGTCTGCAGTGCTTAATGATTCTTCCATTCAAGTACAGACACCTAGACACTGGACTGTCTCAGTTTAACACAAGGTAGATAATGCAATCTAACCTGACAGTCTGTAGTGAAAGACACCAGTAAGGGTATAAGCATAGAGTCCATACAATCAAATAAATTAATAAATTCACAAAACTGCCACTAATCATTTACACCTAGACTGAAAACTTATTTAAACCTCCCCCTACCCACCACCCACCAGAAATAATGCTAAATTACAATGTGTTGATGTGGGGGTGAGGAGGGGCAAATGTCTGATAGGGTACTGCAAGGATCCTATCCTGTGGTAGGTCTGATTTTAGTTAAAGTTTTCATTAAGACTTGAAATTATGCTGCATGATTTGTTAATGAAATTTTCAGGCCATATTAAAAGCCAAATCCTGCTTTGGTCAATGGCAAAAAGCAGCACAGTGTCCTGTCCATCTTCTGCTATTCTGACCAAAGATAAGGACACATTTTCTGAGCATCTCTAAGAAGAAGTATGGTGTACTCCTACCTGCTGATACGTAGCCCTTCCTATTCAATGTCTTCTGTACTGGCTAGCTTGGCTAGATATGCCTGCTAACTTGTAGACTACATCCTGGGGATATGGTGCATGGGCTAGTGTGTTAGCCATTTGCCACGCTTAGTGCCAGGGAATTACCAGGAAGCTATATGGCACTTTTGCTCTGAGGAACTCTAAATCAAGGCTTGGATTTTAGTTCTGCTCTCAAAGATTTCAGTACATACTCTCTAATTTAATCTTCTTCACTGAGAGAGCCTGGGTTTCTGCAAATGTTTTGATGAGGAACCATGTACCCACTGGAATCTTTCTTGTCTTGAGAGATACCTGTCTAGTTCCAGGCAGGATCTGTTATTACATCACACAATATCATGCATCAATCCAGTTGAGGAATGGGATTCTGAGAATAGTACACGGAAGTCCTTGCTGCTGGTCTGCTGCATCAACCACTTGATCACACATTTTAGATAATCTTCTAATCTTATACAACCCTGTATGTAGTTTAGAGTTAATCCTTAACTTGGCTATCTTTCCACTCATATATATTTTACATTAATGTAGGAATATGGCAGTCAAAAGTGGCACCAGATCTGAGTATATTAAGATGCAATGTCTGTCTGCTTTTGAGACCTTTGTGATGTCAGGGGTTGACTTAGTATAATATGCAGGATGGAACATTACTGCATTACTTTTTTAATGCATATTTTGCTGAATATATGTAGGATTCTAAATTTCTCAATCAGAATTCTGATGTAGCAAACAGTGTTCTAAACAAAACAAAAATCAACTGGGGACTAGTAAAATGAAACTGAAAAAGTCAGTTAAGTAAAAATTGTGTATCACTATTTCACTTCTTCTCATAACAGAAATACAACTAATGCGTGAGATGGCCAAGTGTATTTAAATAAAGGATGCCATCAAGAGAGAAGTTGGGAATAAGAGCGATGATGCATTTGAGCATATAATTCATAAATCAAGGAACAAATTGGGTGCTGTACATCACTTGTTGGCAGGTAATTATTAAATTACATCTCAGTTTCAGTAATTAGAATTTTATGTAGTGTAATTCTTGTTTCATCAACCACTTCATTTTAGTAAGGGTTAAACTACATTTTGTTTTTTTTCTGGACATGTATCCGGTTTTTACATTACACACAGGTGATGCATGTTTTTGTATCAGAGTCCAAAATAAACCCTGTAGGATATACTGTGCTGAAACTTTCATAGTTGTGAAAGAAAGAAGAGGGGAAGGGTTGAGGGTGCAATAAGTTTTCTCCTTGTGTTCTTGCTTAGGAACACAAGAACTGGGTTAGGCCAGTGCCTAGAATATCACCAGTGTCCTTCCTGGAGGTAAGACGATGGTTGTGCTCCCCTCCGTGTCCCCTGCCTCCTTTCCGGTAGAGAGTTCATGTTGTGCCCTTTCAAAAGATGTATCAGGGAGCTGAGTTCCCTTTTATGCCTTCAGGAGTGCCTGCTGGCATAGTGCATCTCCTCATTGCTAACTTCTTAGCGCTGTGACTTATAACTGCAGTTTAAGTTGATGTAGTCGCTGATATCTGAAATGGTATAAACCATTATAACACTACAGTGGAAAAATAACTGAGGTGTTGCAGGTTTGGGGCTAACCCCATTTGGGAGTCTTGGTATAATTGGAACCCAACTGAAGGAGTAGATCAGACTGCTAGTAGTATAGTTTTGGGTTTATTGATTATGAAGATGTGTACCTTTCCCATCTATTGCTTTTCTTTCCTTCAGGGGTACAGGGCTTGATCCTGAGAGATGCTGAGAACTTGCATTGAATTCAGTGAGAGTGGGCCTCTGCACCTCTCAGAATTAGGCCAGTTGTTACTGAAGCCAAATCTGTGAAAATTTCTGCCTTTATTTTTTCTTGTTTCTCATAATGGTATAATACCACCCATTATACTCTGAAGACTGCTGTATCTGTCTGTTTTATCTGTGGTAATATCTCAATAAATAGTGTAAGAAGAAAATTGCAAGGAATGATTTTACTTCTCCTTTTATCAGCACAGGATTTTACACTATATTGAGATTATGCATTTAAAATGGGGACAAAATATGCATGTGTACTTGTTTAGTATGTGTGAGTAACATTTGTCCTTTCTCATATAAAACATGAATAACAAATATATTTAGAAAATACATGCTAATAAGATTTGCTGTTCCTTTTTAGAGAAGACAATTTATGATCTCATAAATTATAATATTAGTATTTTGTCATAACTTTATGAAACTGAAGCAAAACCACTTGAAAACAGAATGATCTCAGAGAATTTAAAATGACACACGTCTGTTAGAAAGCTGTCATATGTATCTTTAACTATGCAGTTTTTGCTTGCTTGCTTTCCCCTACCCTGTGCTGTAAGAAACTGAAATTTATTTATTTCTGCCTTTGGTACCCATGTTGCTTCTCTGTGAGAGGGCTCATTTCATGTTCCCTTTTAGTAAGTAGAATTTGTATTCTTGTCTGCTTGAACATCTCCTTGTTCCAGAGAGAGACAGCCATAGCTATTGTCTCTTATCCTAATTTCCCTTTGACTTCACTTTGCAGGTGGGGAATTGCTGACACATTGATTCATGGTTGCTGGTTTCACCCTTTGTCATGATTTTTTTAATCATTGCTTCAGAAAAGTGACAAGCCACAATTCAGAACTTTGTTACTACATGTTGGGATTCCCTCTGCGATCTATTTCCACTTGGCTTCCCAAGAACTTAGTTTGACCTCAGACTTGGTTGCTCAAATATCTTTATTTGGCATCCAGCAACACTGTGCTAAGTTGATCAGACTAAAATGCAGGGGATGGATGCAGAGTTCATCACATGTCCAAAGTTACACAGAAGCCATCTTCCCTTTGTGTATCTTACCACATCTCATTGCATTTGTTATACATTGCATTGCCCATTTTGGGATTGGTTTGGTTACTTTGTAGGAACTAGTCCCTGTACAACATACTCCATCCATGCACTGTCCATGTTCGACCTACTCTTTACTTCATCTTTATGTTCCTGCCCTATTGTTGTCTTGTTCTTTGTGTAAACAGTTCCATGGGTGTTCCCTCCTCTTATCTTAGGTAGTGTAGACATTCCATCTTTAGCTCACTGACCCATTTACCCATCTTCGTACAGATGTTCTGTTTTCAGCCTGTGACAAAGTTCCTCCTCTATCTTGGTGGGTCTTGTGCTTATTGGCAGATTTGCTCACCTCAGTGATCTTCCCCACAGTCTGGGTCAACTCCTCCTGTGTCTGATCAGGAGTTGGGAGGTTTGGGGGGAACCCGGGCCTGCCCTCTCTTCCGGGTTCCATCTCAGGGCCCTGTGGACTGCAGCTTTCTAGAGTGCCTCCTGGAACAGCTGCATGACAGCTACAGCTCCCAGGGCTACTTCTCATGGTCTCCTCCCAACACCTTTATCCTCACAACAAGACCTTTCTCCTGGTGTCTGATAATGCTTGTACCCTTCAATCCTCCAGTAATATGTCTTCTCACTCTCAGCTCCTAGTGCCTCTTGCTCCCAGCTCCTCGCATGCATGCTACAAACTGAAGTGAGGTCCTTTTTAAAGTCAGATGTCCTGATTAGCCAGCCTGTCCTAATTGATTCTAGCATTTTTTTTTTTTTTCAATTGGCTCCAGGTGTCCTTATTAGCAGGGCTGCCCAGAGGATTCAGGGGGCCTGGAGCAAAGCAGGGGAGCTGTGGTGCTTGTACTCACCCAGCGGCGGTCCGGGGCCCTTCAGTCGCTCCCCATCTTTGGCAGCACTGAAGGGCCCCCTAACTCTGAAATGCTGCTGAAGACCTGAAGCGACAGAAGGGCCTTCTGCTGCTGAAATGCTGCTGAAGACCTGGACTGCTGCTGGGCCAGGGCTTGCGGGGTCTGGGGCAAATTGCCCCGCCTCGCACTGCTAATTAGCCTGTCTGCCTTAATTGGTTCCAGCAAGTTCCCGCTTGTTCTGGAACTGCCCCTGTTACCTTAGCCAGGGAAAAGGGATCTACTTAATCTGGGACTAATATCTGCCTTCTAACACTCTCCTGTAGCCATCTGGCCTGACCCTGTCACACTCCCCAATCTTGTCTTTCAAAAAATGTGGCCACTCACATGTTTAATTACTCTTGTCAAGCCAGGCTTATTATGGAAGTGCTCTTGTGGTTCCATAGGTTAGTTTGTGTTTTGTAGAAGTGTAACAGGGTATAGCAGGGCCCCTTTTGCTCCTGCCTTTGCTCTGCTCCAAAACCCACTCAGAGACCACCTGGCTCAGCAATCACCAGTGCAGTTTATTTACAGCATGCAATCCCACTACCTTCTCACCATCTACAGTTTAGGGTTTTCAGCCTTAAGGGCTTCTCAGACTCTGCAACCAGGACAGCTACCCCTCTCTTTCCACTCTCTGGCTTCCCTGTTTCTGTCTGCCCCGTTGGCTTCCTTCCTCTGAGGCTTCTATGCAGCCCCATGCTAATTAGTCTGGCAGCTGTTTCCCCTTCACCAATCAGGCACAGGTTTCTCTAGCCAGCTCCAATTTATCTCCCTTAATTGGAACTGGCATGACAGAGGACTGGCTCAGGAGTCCCAGCCTAGCACCCTGTCCCAAGAAGCTAGGACTAAAATTTTCTCTTGTTCTTTAATGGTAGAAATGGGTCTCAACTGAACACACTCACTTTTTAATAGGTTAGTTGAATTTATTATACTTAGGGTTCTAATATTTACCAATTTTAGAAGATGTTATAGTTTTTTCCAGGCACCAGTGGTTAAATAATCGGTCACTGGAAGCTCCAAACTTCACACAAAGATACACTCCTCCCATAACAGACAAAGGCGAGTTATTTTCCTTGTTTGTGCTAACATATTTTTATCCCTGTAAGGAAAAGCTGACAGAACTGTCAACTTCTGCCAGCGACTTGTGTTTTCCAAAGCTGCTAGCCTGTTTTGCTGAGTCCTCAGCTTTGTTCTGCAGAGAGAGACAAAGACCCTGACAGGCAGGGCTATGGGACCGATGGGGCTCTGAGATGATATAGGTGGGGATGTTGGAAGGGAACAGGAGGAAAGGGGTGATGTGAGGAGGCAGAAGTAAAACGGGAAGTGCAGGGGAGAACTGGGTTGAAGTGGAACTTGGTGCTGCTCCTTCTGTTCATTGATGTGCCAGGCAGCAGCACTGTGGGGAGCCAAATGGAGGTGAAGAGCCATAGAAGGGCACAAGGAGGGTGAGCAGAGGTGTGACGGTGTTGAGTGAGGCTGTGGGATGCCTTGATGGTTGAAGTGGAGCTTTAGGGGGAAGTGTGACTTATACTAGAAAGAACATAGGGGAGAAATAGAGATGCCCCTCTCCACCATGCCCCCTAGTCCCCTACCACATTCAGTTTTTAAAGTTGATACACAAATATACCTATAAAACCAACCACAAAGCACATACCAAATTCTTCAACACCAAACTTGTGTATATATAACCTCAGTGCTACTATCATGTGCAAATAATGCTTTATAGACTTTTCCAGCGTGCACACATCTGTAAAGAGTACGTCGATCATTGTGGTTTGAGTTAAGCTTGTACATTTGAGTGAATTAGCTTGTATTTTTCAATGTTTACTCATCAGTTCAGTCCAGTCCACTGATGTTATCTGTCTAGTGCAACTCTTGGAGTTAGTTTGACCCTTGTATTGTCTTTGTACGCTTTATAAGTAACAAATTGTCTAAAAGCTATGGCTTCCCATTGAGGTTTAAATCCAATTAAATTGAAATACCATTAAAAATATTTCTTAGAAGAATTGCCTTAAACCTGTCACTTCATTTCAAGAGAAAAATGTTTTATAGGATTTAGAGCCTTTAAAATGGGCTCTGTCAAAATTGACAGGCTCAAAAATTAACACACTTTTAAAACACTGAATGTTTAATTGAGTCCTTCTAATCCCTTCCCTGATGTTTTCCCCTCTCTAAAAGATTATCATTTAATTAAAAAAAAAAAAAAAAAAGGAAATTCTTTCATCCCAATCAACTCCATAAAACACAGACTGTTGACTGCAAACAACAGAGACCTAATGTGAGCAGGCCACCTGACTATGCACCCAAAGTGAGTAAGAGTTTTTGTTCATACAGTCATACTTGCCAAAGGTGATGAGCAAATCAGGACACTGATTCTCCTCTCAGTTGCACCCACTTTAGACCAATGAAACTGTTTGCTTAAAGGGATTTAACTCGTGTGAGAGGAAATAAGTGCATCAAGGAGTGTGTCATTTGAAATTTTGTGGTTCTGTGTGCATAAGGGATCCTGGAGTTTTTTATTCAAACGCTTTGGCATTTCGTGTTCTGTAACGGAGCTGGATACAACAGATTTGTCTCCCCATACAGCGATCAGACCTAATATCTCCCGTACGGTCTATGCTG
>NC_133773.1:55665519-55716537 GCF_003597395.2 Chelonoidis abingdonii | reverse complement strand
TTAGTGCTACTCCTCTCGTTTGGGAGGAGTTCCGAAATTGATTTAAGGAGCCGTTTAACTCGATATTAATGACGACGTCGTGTGAACGGATACAGCGTTAAATCGGTATATCAGCCATTAAACCGATTTAAAGTCGCAGTGTAGACCTGGCCTTAGACTCAGAAGAAGGATTAACCCAGAGATGCAGTTCTTGGGAGTTGTGGGGAAAGAGAGGAGGAGGCAAGAAGAGAGCTCATAGCGATGTGCTGGAGCATGTGAGCTAGGTAGCAGACTGCATTACTTTAATTGTTCAGAAATGTATATTGATATCTATCGGAGAGGTACTGGAATGCCTTACATCAATTAAAAAAAAATGTATTCCAAATCAAAGACAACAGAATGTTGCTTCTTGTTAACAAAGCATCTTTTACCAAACCAAAATCAAATCAAGTATTTGTTACATCGTGTTCTGAAGCTGGCCAGGTTACCTGGACACACACAGTAGGTATGTCTTGCTACCTTCATTGAATGTTTTGGCTGATATTTTGTACCATCAGTTGCCCTTTTGGCAGATTGTCAGCATCTGACCAGTTCCAAAAGAGAATTTCCCAGCTGGGTACTGGATTGGAAGGGACCATTTGTCATGTTGATGATCTAGAGTATGAATCCACTAGCAAAGAGCTAGGTATTAAGTTACATGCTGTGGTGAAGGGATTTCAGGAAGCAAGGTAGGTACTGACAATTGACAGTTTGTAGTGTTGTGATGGGTTGGATCATAGAAGACCCCTTGGGAACTGCCAACTGATGTGCTGAGACTACTTCTAAGTCTGTTTTCCCTGGCAGCTTGGGGCTTCAGTGCCCTGCCTGGTTTTAGTCAGACACGCTTGCTGGCTGCAAACTCATCTGAACCACGTTCCCTAACAGCTGCACGCTTAACTGAAAGCATCTTAAGAAGTGTCCCTGTCTCTAACACTCAGATGTCCAGCTCCCAATGCAGTCCAAACCCCAAATAAATCTGTTTTACCCTGTATAAAGCTTATACAGAGTAAACTCATAAATTGTTCACCCTCTATAACACTGATAGAGAGAGTGACACAGCGGTTTTCCCCCTGGGTATTAATACACAGGCTGGCTTAATTAATAAGTAAAATCTGATTGTATTCAATACAAAAAGTAGGATTTCAGTGGTTCCAAGTAGTAACAGACAGAGTAAAGTAAATTACTAAACAAAATAAAATTAAACACACAAGTCTAAGCCTAATACAGTAAGAGAGTGATTACAGATGAACCCTCACCCCCAGAGATGTTCCAGTAAGCTTATTTTACAGACTCGCCTCTCAGATCCTAGTCTGGGTCCAGCAATCACTCACACCCTGGTGGTTACGGTCCTTTGTTCCAGTTTCTTTCAGGTAGCCTTGTCATAAACAGATAGCTAAAGGTTTAATGTCTCTTTTACCTGTAAAGGGTTAACAAACAGTGACCTGCAACACCTGACCAGAGGACCAATCAGAGGACAAGATACTTTCAAATCTGGGTGGAGGGAAGCTTGGGTGGGTCTTTTGTTCTTTGTCTGCTGTTATCTCTGGTTTCTGAGAGTGACCACACGTATCGTCAGGCTCTTCATCTTCAGATAATGACTAGTCTTGCATGTTGGAAGAATATGCTGCAGTCCCTAAACACAATGGTGTTGTGTACAGTAGCAATGGCCAGTGAAATGAGTGTGGCCAGTGATTTTGAATGTTAAGCGTACCTGTTTGTGTTTAGCTAAGTATTGGAGGAGACAGGCGATGGTGACCTAAATATAGACCTAAAGATGGTAGCTCCAGAATATATTTTGTGAAAAAAGGAAGGTATCTTGCTGGGTGGAATAACACTCAATTTTTAGTAGTATTGCAGTAACTTCTTGGACTTGGTATAGCTCGACTGTGAAAAGCAATATTGGTGGGTGAACACTATGGTTGCAATTTAAGGGGTGGGGGAATAGATCACCACAACAATATTCTGTTCTGCTATTATTTTTCCACACACCCAATTTTTCCTTCAGAGCAGTTAGTGTTGTCAACCCCAAATGTTCAAAATTTATGAGACAGTCTCATAATTTTAAAGTCAATGTAAAAATAATGGATTTGGTGTTTATTTGCCTTCTGCTTTTTTGAGCCTTTAGGGTGCACTGCGGGGGTGTGTGTGAGACATTTTGAAGCTTTATCCACAGCCGTGAGGGCTAGAAACTTGCTTTTCTTTAAGAATGAAGGCTGAAGTCATCACATATCCGCTTGACTCCAGGAGCTGGGGCTTTAAGGAAAACAACAATTATCATGAGACTCATGACAAATTCATGAGGGTTGGCAACACTGCCCTGGGGTTTGCTTTGACTTCTTGTCAGCACTGTTGCTTCATCCAAAACAGGAGCTCATTAGTAAAAGATATCCTATCTAGAGAACAGCATGAAGTGTTTACTTATCCAATAAAAGGGGGAAGGATTTAAAACAAAGTATATGCTACCCTAATGACCTCACTGCATCTTTAAAGTGGGGGGAGGAAGGGAAAGAGGGGATGTTGTCGGGCTTGCTATGGGGAGAGGGAATAGAACTTTACTGGGGGGCAGGGAAGGAAGAGGCTCAGAGGCTGCTGCAAAATGGGGAGTGGGTCACCATGGTGATGCTAGTTCATCCCAGGGACTGGAAGGGCTGGGCAGCTGAAAAGGTGTAAGCCCAGCTGGAGAAGCCCATTTCCCCCTAATCAGACAGAGCAGCACCTTCAACTCTCCCCTTGGAGATGGCAAAGCGCTAGGTTTGGTCAGAACTTGCTGTGGGCATAGTGCTAGCCTCTCCTTTGTGGCGGGGCTGGGAAGGAATTTTTCCCTTGTCACCAGATTGGCCTAGGTGGAGTGGGGCTTTTTTGCCTTCCCCACAGTGGGTTCAGGGATGGCTTTTTTAACAGTGAATAGGGAAGGGACTTACACAATGAGTTACAACATCATAGCCTACATGTGGGGTGGATGTCCAAGGCAGGTACTCCATCAGGAAGGGATACAGTGACCAGATTATAATGGCTTGGTAGAGGACCAAGGAGATGTTTGTTAAAGGAGTGGAATAGGGGGAGGATGTTGTTTAAGTTAAGAATGTTCCTTTCTGACCTTAGTCTTCAAGTCTATAAATGTCTTCTGTCCTCCTTTCGATGTAGCTGGAAAACAGTACACCAGACCCTTGCTAGAATGCAGGGTTTGGGATCCACGCAAGTACCGCATTATAGCGGGGACAGTTTGAAATGAAAATATATTTTTGTGACTGAAATTGAAGTACAGGCATATGTAGTTGTGTATTTGCAGGTTATAGCGGGCTAATGATAGCATCAAACTCGAACTGTCACGAAAAACGAGTTTACAAGATAAACTCGTGGCGTCAGTGGAAATTGTGTTTTGAAATGGAAGCTATTTTAATGAATTCAGTTAAATGCTTTGTGTGCTTTGTTTTGATTGTCCGCTTTCAGGCGCCATGAACTTCCGTCATTGCGTATGGAATGCCATAGAGAAATTTAGATACACTGTATATATAAATATGTACATAGAATTTTTTGTAGCGCTAATTACCTTCACATCCATAAAGTATAAAAAACCTTAGAAAATAAACTCCTACTTGAAGGAAACAATATTTATTGTTTATGCTTTATTAGAGATTTAAAGAAGACATTACAATAAACTAGTCTAGTTTTTCTTAAAAAAGTCGGTGAGTTGCTTTTTTCTTCTTGCTGCTGTGCTGCTTCCGCTTAGCAAACTGCAAAAGACTACGTAGCTACATAATTTTATAGTCTCAACGTCTTGCGTCTCAAACCATCTCAACAGGGGCGGCTCTGTTTTTTGCCGCCCCAAGCACGGCAGATAGGTGGCTTTCAGCGGCGCGCCTGTGGGCAGTCCTCTGGTCACGTGGATTCGGCAGCACGCCTGTGGGCAGTCCACTGGTCATGCAGATTCAGCGGTGCGCCTATGGGTGGTCCACCGGTGCCGCACCCTCGGCATCCCCACTGCCAAATTGCTGCTGAAGCCACGGGACCGGTGGACCTCCTGCAGGCATGCCGCCAAAAGCTGCTTACCTGCCACCCTCGCAGCGACCAGCAGGCTGCCCCCTGCTTGCTGTGCTGGTGTCTGGAGCCACCCCTGCATCTCAAAGCAGTCTCTAAGCCGGCTACAGTCGCAGTTGGCATTGGAACGACGTCTACTTCATCTTCGCTTTCTTCTTCCACGGCGAAGGCCAATTCTTCAGCTTCTGGAATGTTGTTTGGTCTTACTGTCTGAAGAATTTCGTCATCCGTTAGACTTTCAGCAACAGGACAAAATTCTTCTGCTTCATTGTCGCCTCTTATCCAGGACTCGATATTTTGTGGCAGAACAGTTACCCCGAGCCTGGACAGTTGCTGGGACAGCTCCTGTATCCACTCCATGTCTGGTCTTTCAACTTCCTCCTGTGTAAATCCCTCAAAGTCAAATTCCTCATCAGACTGTGATACAGTATATGTCTTAACTCCAGCGATCTTGCATAAATGATAAGATAATGAACACCAAGGTCACTTAACTCAAAAAAACTGTACTGTACTTAAATTAGGGATCCATGGCCGCGACCGCATTGTATCTGAATTCGCAGTGTATAGACATGCCTTCCAGCCTGGGTCCGGTGTATGTATCATCTGTTTTTATAGAAGGGGAAAAAATAAAGGGGAACTACATAGAAGCAGCAAGAGCTTTCCTCTAATAAACAAAATCACTTCCCTTTCACATACAGTAATTTAAAAATGCTAAGTTACTACTTCAGCTACCTACTACTACTACTTGTGGCCTATGCATTGTAAAGAGACATTATGTTCCACAGAAAAAAATAATATTTTAATTAACTTGTTTATCTTTTATATGTTGGAAATCTTGAGTGCAGACAGCAGTCCAGTTACATACATTCCAGTTTTCTGACTGTCTGGGCCTGGTTTAACAAGAATAAACTCGAGTGTTTGTGGGGTGGCCTCTGCAGTATCCTCACATATGTAGGGCATGATTATTTTTCTCCATGCTAGTCACACCATCTGCAGGGCAAGAAGGGGGAAAGACAACTTAGAGCATGACGTTTTTTTAACTTTTGGGGACCTATGCAAAACATAGGGCCATTTCCCCCAGTTAGTAATTTCCCCCTGTTAGTAATTGCCCATCTCTCATGATTTGGACTTGTAGAAGTGATGGAAACTTCCAAATGAGCTTCTTGCTAAAGGAATCAGTTTTAATTGTTTTTACAGTTTAATAAAGAACCAGAAATGTAAAATTCAATTTTGCAGCATCCCAGGGATTAAAGAGAAGCAGTTTTAATTATCTACCTGATTTTGAGCCATATTCTGATCTTACTTACACCAGTGAAAACTGGAAGTTACTTTATGGAAATGCTTCTGATTTACACCAGATATGACCCTTTGGTTACAAACCTGAATTCTGTAAATAATGTCATAATAAGGCCCTCACTATCTATTTCCTATATTTTGATTTCAGAGCTGAATTCATTTAGAAAAATGTATGTCCTATATTTTTTCTGAGAAACATTTCAGTAAAACCAATACCTTCTTTAAAAGAACAGTTCTTGAAAATACAGTTTTGAAATACCTGAGGCTTTTCTTGCTTTTGAAGGATATTTTCCTCCTCCTTGTGCTCAAAAGACTTATGATCTTAGAACTTCTTAAATGTTGCATGAAGTGAACTGAAGGTATTGTACCCTTTCAAAGTAGGAGAAAGGAAAGGAAAAGAAAGGAAGGTTGGAAAATACAACTATATTTTGATAGTCTCCAAGGGTTTAATGAAGGCGTTAATATTTTTACCAGAACGGTAATGTGAATTAGGATGACAACAATAACTTTTATTATCTTGTTAGAGGCTTAGGAGTCTGCGTAGTTTAGGAGACTTAAATTTTCAAAATAGATGTGCAGTGATGTGAATATTATCTAAATATTTGGAATTGAATGCAATACAGGCAAAAGCTGAAAGATATTAAGATCTAATTTCCTGAATGGTCAGTAGTGTTTAAAAACTCAGCTTTGAGAAATTGGAGCTTTAAAAGAAAATGTTCAAAGTGTTACTTTAATGCAATGCAAATCACCTTGAAAGCAGTAGCAGTGTTTGTACTGGCACTGCTTGACCTCCCTGCAGCCACAGCTTCAAGCGTTTACTTTTAAACTATTACTACTTGGCAGCCATCCTGATCTAACATACTACATGTTCATTCGTTATTCTTTTATGGCAGTATGAATCACTGATCAGATGCAAATTATTTTGATGCGCAGTTGGTTTATGTGGGAGTCTTGTCGAGTCCTGTTTGGATAGGGCTAAATGGTGATGACCTAAAAGTATTTTGGTAAGTTAACATTGGTTACATTTACTGCAAGTTTTGATTGCTGATTGTAAACTTATGAACAGGATGGAGGCATGGCTTTTGATCCTTTGAATTCAGTTAATCCAAGACATTTTTTGGTTTTGTAATTACATTCATATCTTATTCGCTGCTAAAAATGCCTGTTTCTCTGTCCCCTTTCAGTTCTATTTAACATTATGGTGCATGTATCTACATTGTTAGCAGTTAAGAACTGTGAATTATCAAAACTTATTTGTATTTGAATCAATGTATGTATTTAAACAATTGCATGCCCACAGAAAACAATTGTAAGACACAAAACAGCGAAGGAAGCTTTTAAAAGTTTTTCTTTCCAGTTCAAAGGGCTAGCAGCTGTGGAAACTGTTCCCTATTTGAAGGAATTACTTCTCTGGTAGCGGTATTTGGCATCCACTACTAAGAGACAGCTCACCTTTTTTCTGCCCACTTACTGAGTAACTGAACGATCTGATTTTCATATCCATGATAATTTCAGTGATGGTGAAAAACTTTAAGGGATTAATTGAATGTAGTGTGTCTGTCTCCCAGGCTGAATCTGATTTTAAATCACCAGTCAGGAAGACTTGATTTAATCATGGATTTCTACATAAAAGTGCATTGTTGTTGGTTGTTATAACCTTAATACATATTCTTCACAACTCAGAGATAGATGTAGGTTTCATTTTTAGCAAGTACACCCTATACATTTTTAAAAGTGATATATTTTGAAAACTTTTCAGATTAGTTTTACAGCTATATCAGAAAAGGAATGGTTAGCTGGTTGGTTATTTCATTTACCAAAGGTAATTGAAGCAGTTCACCTCCCAGTGATTTCATAAATATCTATCTCCAATTCAACAGGTTAATCATTAATATTTGGAGGATTTTATTGCTATGCTGTATTAGGAGGAGAACTTCATGGGACAGACATTTAAATTGTTTTATTTAACTAAAACAACAACGTTATGTATTCTGCATTTTTTTGGTCAACAGCAAACTTAAAATATTTTATCTCAGCATATGAATTTTTCAATTTAATTAAACATTGAAGTTTTTTAAAATCAGATTTGTTTTTGTTAAAGTTGTTTTTAACTAAAACAGATAAATGAAAGACTTTTTTTTTTTTTTAATATGTCAGCTAGGTCAACATGAGAAACTTAAAATAATGGCTTCTGCAGCTAACCGAGTCATCTTCACCTTAATTTTCCTGTTTGTTTATAATCTGGAAAACAAAAACAAGCTTTCCTGCTTTTTCAGGTCCCAAACGATTTCTCAATTTGGAATGAATTAGTCCAAGGGAAGAAAGTATTCTTTCTACACTGGCAGAAGAAGCTACTTCTGTTAAAAGTGAGATTAACACTTCAACAGTCTCTGGATCCAAGTGCTTAAGTGACTTGTAGAGGCTTAGGAGTCTGCATAGTTTAGGAGACTTAAATTCTCAAAACAGATGTGCAGTGATGTAAATATTATCTAAATATTTGGAATTAAATGCAATACAGGTAAAAGCTGAAAGATATTAAGATCTAATTGGTATGACTTTCTTTAAAACATTATCTGCAAACATATATTTCTTGAATGGTTCACCCTTAGCTCTATCTAGTACTCCCATTTTAGGATGTGGGCCCTTCTGGTCCAGCTGCCCCAAACCATTGCTGACTTGTAGACTTTAAGGTCAGAAGGGGCCATTGTGATCATCTAGTTTGAGCTCCTGCACTTGCAGGCCACAGAACCTCACCTGCCCACTCCTGTAATAGACTCGTAACCTCTGTCCAAGTTTCTGAAGTCCTCAAATAATGAGTTAAACATTTTAAGTTACAGAGAATTCACCATTTACGTTAGTTTAAACCTGCCCCAATGCTGCAGAGGAAGGCAAAAAACCCCAGGGTCTCAGTCAATCTGACCTGAGGGAAAATTCCTTTCTGATCCCAAATATGGTGATCAGTTTCACCCTGAGCATTTAGGCAAGACCCGTCAGGCAGATACCTGGGAAAGATTCTCAAACTCCTCCCCATCTAGTGTCCTGTGTCCAGCAATTGGGGATTTTTGCTACTGACAGTTGCCAATGGGCCACATGCCACTGTAGGCAATCTCATCATACCAACCCCTGTGTTAATTTATCAAGGTCAGTCTTGAAGCCAATTAGGTGTTTTGCCCCCACTGCTGCCCTTGTAAGGCTGTTCCAGAACTTAACGTCTCTGATGGTTAGAAACCTTTGCCTAATTTCGAGCCTAAACTTGTTGATGGCCAGTTTATAGCCATTTTTTCTTTTGTCCACATTGGCGCTTAATTTAAATAACCTCTTCCTTTTTTCGCATGTCTCATCCGTAGCTGAAGCACTTTCTCTCTCTAGAGCTCCACCTGAATGGGCACTCCAGTTTGCTCTTTAAATCTTGATGGATCTTTTGACCAATAAAACAAGGGATGGACAGACTTTGCAAAGGCACTTCTATGAGTAAAGTGGGACTGGCTGAGAATAAACACAAGAGATGCACAGATGTATGGAAAAATAACAAATACCGGAATGCAACATCACTCTGTTTTGTCACCACTCTTAAGAGCACTTTGAATCTCAGCCAATGCCTATTTAAAGGTCCAAGATCCTTCTATGCCTTTTCTTCTTTTGCTCAGTCTTCTCTTGCCAAAGAGTCTCTTGTTAATAACAGTTGCTAACACTCTGTCTCATCCTGTCCTCCTTCTGGGGTTTTTTTGTTCTCCAGCCCTCTGTACATTGGGGCCAACAGTATCCTCTGTGTTCCTTACAATGGATAAGAGTTATTAACAAGTCCAATAGTTTTTGGCTGCTAGTGCCCTTTGTCCTACTAGGGCAAGGTTATTCAACTGTTGATGGTCTATAATGACTCTCCCATTCAGGGCCAGACACCCAGGTGCCAGACACCTCTTGTGGTAAAGGAAAGGGATGATGCAATCTCATGTGACAATATACAGTGAAACAATCACGCTATGTCTACACTAGCACTTATGTCGGCAAAACTTAAGTTGCTCAGGGGTGTGAAAAAAATTACCCCCCCCCCCCGCCCCGAGCAACATAAATTTTTCTGGCATACGTTCTTGTGCACGGAGTGCTATGTTGGTGGGAGAACATAAGTACTGCTGGTCATTTAGGTGGTTTTATTATGTTGATGGGAGAGCTCTCTCCCATTGGTATAGGGTGACCACACAAGCGATTTTACAGTGGCACAGCTGTATCAGTAGAGCTGTGCCACTGTAAGCTGCTAGTGTAGACGTGACTTCAGTAAAGGTATAATAATAAAATCCATGAATTCATAAGTTTATGTGGAGAGACAAGGTTGGTAAGGTAATATTTTTTTTTTTTTTTTTATTGGACCAACATCTGTTGTTGAGGGAGACAAGCTTTTGAGCCACACAGAGCTCTTCTTCAGGTCTGTTAAGCTCACAAGCTTGTTCCTCTTACTAACGGAAGTTGGTCCAATAAAAAAAAATAGTACCCTCACCCACCTTGTCTCTCTAATCTGGGAGTGACATGGCTACGCAACACTGCATATAAAATCACACAGAGAAATTCCCCAAACTGTCACAAGTGTACCTTTAAAAATGTGCCTTGAGAAAGATGAGAGCTGGCTTAAGCTGTATAGAGGGGATTTAAACTGCCACTTCCTCACCTGCTGTGTGATCCCAGTGAGGATGTTTGAGAAAGACTTGGCCTTGATTTGAGGAGCTGCGAAGGAAACAGACAGGGAGCTCAGTTATGTGATCCTTTCATGGTTGCTACACAGGTTCCTGCTGCAGATTTTTTTTTTTACACACACCAGACAAAAATAAAAATAAAAAGTCTGCCCCCAAAATACAGTCCATAAGGATAAAACAAAACCAGCAGCAAATCCTGCTGATCATACAAAGCCAGTTGGAAAACATGTTAGCATACCAAAACTCCCCCTGTAGCCATATGCGATGGGCCAAGGAAGTTGTTACATGTCAAAATATATCCTTAAATCAAATGAATAAATTCTCAAGTGGCATTTTTCTTTCTTTGCCTTTGTAAATTTGTAAATTTCAATTATTAATAATGAAAAATACTTTTTAATCAGTTTGTGTGTATTTGGTAAAATCTATTTTTATCAACATTTACAGATAAAAACCGAATCCTTTCAAGCCTACTAATACTTAATGTCCTGGGGTGCCACCCCCCATCACTCACCCTTGTATGCTGGATTGCACCCAGCACCCCTGACTGGTCTTTCAGTCAATTATCCAGAGTTAAGTTGGTTCAAAAAATGCACCCCCTTCATGGGTTCTGATCAAGACTTTCTACAAAGTATAACTTTTTTTTTTTTTTTTTTTTTTACTTGCCACAGGTCAGCCCGCTCTGGGTCCATATAAAAGTAAGTCTACACTGCACACTTCTTTCAGGAGATGTAGAGTATGTACACTGCATACCCCCATAGCATGGCTATAAATAGCAGCATAGATGGTGATGTACTGCTTAGGTGAGTGGACTAAAGTCATACCTGAATCCTGTGGCTATGTACCTTACAGGGTCCTCTACTCACTCAAGCTGTGCCCCTCTGTCTACACTGGTATTCTTAGCAGTGTGATGTTCCACATCTCTCTCCCTGCTGCTCTACCATTTCCCTGCCATTGGCTTTCCCTGCTGCTGGCGTCTTTCACTGTGCTGGAGAAAGGCTCTGGCAGCTCAAAGACTCCAACAGTGGGGAAATGCTCTGGCAGTGGGGAAGTAGCGGTGAATGACTTGGCAGCTCTCCACTGCATTGACTTTCCCTACTGCCTCCCCTCTGCCAGAGCTTTCCACCAATGTGTGTAGCTATGCACTGTAGTGGGGAGGCAGCCTGCATTTCACTGCAGTGTGTAGTTATATGTACCCTGCAAGTGGTGTGCTGTGTAGATACAGCTTTTGAGTCCTGGTTTGCTCTTGTCCTGGTTCAGGAAACAACCCCCTAGGCTCCTTTCCTGGAGCTGGGCTTATGATTAATCGTCACTTCCTCAAAGCAGGAATCCTGAGCTCTCCTCCTTGGAGCTGGGTTGTAAGTTAGCCACTGTAGGACCTTAGCCAGACTTCTTCCTCAGTGGTCCTTCCCCCCAACTAATCTTCAGGCTCAGAGGATCCAGCAGGCAGCTGCTTTCTGCTGGTTTCTGACCTGCTATGTGGGTGGCAGCATTTATGCTGCTTGCCTTCTCCCAGCTTATCACCCATTTGGTTGGGTAAGAGGAGAGCCTTTCCCTGCCCTCTCTGCAAGGCCCCTGTCCCTTAAAAGATAAAGTGACGGGATTTCTTCCAAAGCACCACCTATTCCTGGGACCACTTCCTCTCTAGGTCCTTGTGTGTGTGTGTATATCAGACCATTCAAAATCTTAAAGGGCCACTCACTTGATGGGGTGGAGTGATTGCTAGGCACTATTACGCTGAAGTGGGTGGACTCCCTGTCACACTTGGTATATTTTGTTATAATTCCAATGAGAGAGATGAAAATATTTTTTTTCTACATGAATGTGTCCTTGTGTACTCTAGCTCTTTTGATGCCTTCATTCTATAGGTGTGCATGACATATGCATGTTACTAGTTACATTGTTAAAACTGTGTGTGCAGAAAGTACTGTATAAAATGCATTTTACTTGATCCTGCATTAACTAGTAAAAACAGGGAAAAGCTAAAATGGTTTTTTTCTTTTAATCAGATTTGACAGTGGTACCTATTTTTAACCTTGGTTTGTCCATCAATCATATCCTTCATATTGTGAATGACTGTACAGTGCATGGAATGCACATGAAATTCTGTATGAAATCACGATATATTGCAGCATCTTTTTTAATATTTCAGTTGACTTTGTCTGTTATTTAGATCTTGCTTATCTTAAAAAAAACTCATTAGCATCATTATTCTCCTTCTCCGCCTCCCCATTGCTATCTAATGAGGTTCAATGCCAAAGATCTGGCTTCTCTGGCCAAACGGCCATCAGCTTGTTTTGACAAGGAAGAAAAAGTGAAAATTTGCAGAGTGATTGAGGATGGAAAATTAGTAGGTATCAGTTTGTAGTGAAAATTATCTGTTGCTGAGGCATGTTTTGCTGCTACTGTCATCTTACAGTGTCAGTAATTACACATTTGTTAGAGTCTTCTGTTTTCTTCATTGTTGCTGCTTGAGCGGTGCTAAACACCTTTCTAAATAATTATTTTTATGCCTTAGCTGTGGATTAGGATCTCACTGGCATATGCAAACAGAGATGAAATTAATAGTCCTCTGGCTGCTAACTAGATTAATGTACATTGGGGAAAGAGTCATTTATTATCTTCTTATGATTTTTTAAAAATAGGTTGGATAGAGAGGAGTCCTCAATATATATTTTAAATGGAACGTGGTAGAAGGTGTTATGCAACCCTTTCTTTCCAACTGTCCAAAACTGGAAAATAATAATAAAAAAACCTGAAATAACTGTTGGGGACTTTTAAAAATAATTGGACTTGTTGCCAAGTGGATGTTACTCGTGATGTCCTTGTATTTCAAGTTTTCTGTAAAATGGTGCTGAGAAAAAATAAAGCAAGCTGTTTAAATTTTTTCTGATTTAGGGGTATATACGGAGGTACATGTACGCTGACACGCTAAATAAAAATGCATGCCTTCTTTCACCTAAAATTGCTGTAGCTATGTTGACCTGTGAATAGTGTAGTCATTCCTATAAAATCCAGCACTACTGTATATGTGGCCTCTGTTCTGTACTATTTGCCCAAGAATTGGAACTTAGGGCTTGCAATGATCTGTACAACATGTTGATTTCCATTGTACTGACTGCTAGTCAGTAGTAGCTGTAATTTTTCAATTTCTAGTTTTCTAACCAAAAAAACCCCAACCGTTTCCTGTTTTATCCAACTTTTATAGCTCAGTTCCCACCTCCTGCAGAGGTTTCTTCTGGCTTTTACGGTAATGGACTTAATGTGTCCTTCAATTTCCAGTAAACTTGAATAAATATCTGTTTCCTGGACTGTTGGGAAATCACTAATAATAATTTCAGCAACAGAGAATAGGCATTATTTTTACTTGACCTATAGTATCTCAAGTTGTGATTGTTTGAGAGAGCCTATGAGTCAAATTATAGACTTGAAGGCCAGACGGGAACATCATGGTCATCTAGTCCGACCTCCTTCGCATTGCAGGCCACAAATACCTCACCCACTGCTCCTGTAATAGACTCATAACCTCTGGTGAGTTACTGAAGTTCTCTAACCACGATTTAAAGACTAAATTACAAAGAATCTGCCATTTGCATTACTTTAAACCTCCAAGTGACCCATGCCCCATGCTGCAAAGAAAGGGAAAAAGCACGCAGGGTCTCTACCAATCTGACCTAGGGCAAAATTCCTTCCCAATCCCAAATATGGTGATTGGTTGGACCTTGAGCATGTGGGCAAGACCCACCAGCCAGACATCTGTGAAAGAATTCTCTGTAATAACTAGAGCCCTCCCCATCTAGTGTCCCATCACCAGCCATTGGGTATATTTGCTGCTAGCTGTTGCAGATTGGATATGTGCCATTGCAGACAATTTCATCATACTGTCCCCTCCATAAATGTATCAGGCTCCAGTCTTGAAGCTGATTAGGTTTTTTGCCCTCACTGCTCCCTTGGAAGGCTATTCCAGAACTTCACTCCTTTGATGGTTAGAAACTATCTACATTTCAAGCCTAAACTTGTTGATGGCTAGTTTATAGCCATTTGTTCTTGCATCCACATTGGTGCTTAACTTAAATAACTCCTCTTCCTCCCTGGTATTTATCCCTCTGATGTATTTATAGAGAGCAATCATATCTCTCCTCAGCCTTCTTTTGGTTAGGCTAAACAAGTCAAGTTCCTTGAGTCTTCTCTTGTAAGGTAGGGATTCCTTTGGAACAGGTGCAGAGAAGGGCTGATTAATCTGCAGTAAACTTTCTTAAACATGGGAGACCAGAATTGCACACAGTATTCCAGAGGAGGTGTCACTAGTTTCTTGTATGGTGGTACTAACACTTCCCTGTCTGTACTGGAAATACCTAACCTGAAGCATCTTAGGAATGTAGTAGCCTTTTTCACAGCTGCATCACATTGGTGGTTCACAGTCATCCTCTGATAAAACAATATTCCCCAGGTCTTTCTCCTCTTCCATCGCTTCCAACTATTATGTCCCAATCTTATAACAAAAATTCTTTTTGTGAATCCCTAAGTGAATGACCTGGCACTTAGCACTATTACATTTCATCTCATTTCTATTACTCCAATTTATAAATTCATCCAGATCTTCTTGTACGATATTCTGGTCCTCTTCCGTGTTAGCATTACCTCCCAACTTTGTGTCATCTGCAGATTTTATTAGCACGCTCCCACTTTTTGTGCCAAGATCTTGAATAAAAATGTTAAATAAGATTTGGTCCCAAGACTGATCCCTGAGGAACTCTGTTAGTAACTTCCCTCCAGCCTGACAGTTCACCTTTCATTGTGACCTGTTGTAGTCTCCCCTGTAACCAGTTCTTTATGCACCTTTCAATTCTCATACTAATCCCCATCTTTGATTGTCTGGTCTTGCTCCCTGAATAGTTGGGTAAGCTCATTGGTTCAAATTAATCTTTAAAAGTGTTCCAGACACTTACTAGCCAGGGGGCTGAATCTAATTGCCATAATTTGAGGAATGGGGCTCCCCAGCAAGCTTTCTGAGTTTTGTGTGCTGGTAAGAAATAATATAGAATCTATCCCTACCTCTGGAAGGGTGCTAGGATTTTTACTAGAGTGCTGTCCTTGAATTCTGCTCATAGGTATCATCTGTTGTATTAGACCTTGATACATTTGCAGGCACCCTATTCCATCCCATACTGGCTACTGGTAGGAAGAAGATGCTCTCCTCTTCTCTTTTTGCCTTCAATTCCAGAGCCTCCTGCTGAAACTGGAGAAAGGTGTCTAACTACTTTCTGCCCATCCCCTATCCTGAGGTGTTGGTTTTGTTCTGAGGTTCTGTCTCCCCATGAATAACTCCAGTGAGTTCTCTGCTGCTGCTGAGAACTTTTTCCTAGCAGCAGAAGCAACAAAAATTGATATGGTTCTTGTCCGCTTCACTGCTGTCCACTGGGTTCTGAAGGGCTGTACTTTAATAAGATTTCTGGTCAGTTTATTTCGCTCTAAAGCTCTGAGCATCTGAGGATATTGAAAACACTATGATTGGGTCACATTCTTTTCTGTATAGGTTCTTATACTTCGGTAGAGCGTCCTCACATCCATGCATACTAGAAATTTCATGTTTTTAAGGGAAAACTGTGCTGAAATCAATCCTCTAGGCTCCATTGCTTGCAAGGGCGAGCTTCCTGTTTACTAGTGGTGCATAGCCAAGTGGATTTTTCAAGACTTGCCTATGTAGCTTCATTGACATCAGTGACGTTAACACCAAGAGCAAAGAAATTGACATATTAGAGCGGATGAGTGATCGATCTGTTAATGTCCTGTTTCTGACAGTGGTCAGTACCAGATGCTTCAGGAAAGGTGGAAGAATTCCATAGTGGGCAACTAGGGAAGAAACTGCCCATAGGAAATGTTTCTTCATATCGTGCTGCAATTAGATCATGGCTTATGCCCTGAAACACGAGGGTTCATATTCCTTCAAACTTTTTTTTAAAATCGTCTGTAGTGTTGCTGTGGATATTCTCGTTTCTCTTATAAATGTGGATGCAGTTGATCTAAATAGTCCTCTACTCTATTTTATAATCATTATTCCATTGAAGGAAGGTGATCTAATATACGAGTATCTAATATCATCTGTAATTTTAGCTTCTGAGCAGTTTAGTAGCAAGCTGTTCAATGCTAAATTGTCAGTTTCTGCTCCTGTGTGAGAAAAGGGAGAGATGCAAAGAAAACACAGTTGGGTATATGCCGCAGTCACCAATTCGCTCAGCTGCAGGGTAGAAGAAACCTTCTGGGAAGTTATCTGGCATTTAACAGCATGTTGTACACGGGAGCTGCTGAGTGAAGCTGATTTTTTGTTGTTGTTAATGATTTTCTTCTGACGTTTATTACTAATGCATATTCTTTAAGAAGCATTTAATGTATGGAGACAAAAGGTTGTTTTTATTAATCTCTTACTTCTTTGCATATAGAACCAAGAGAGAGATGATGTCGGCTGAAAGGAAATCTGCTTTTTCTAATGAAAAATAAGACCAAGGTAATTCATTTTCTTACTGATTTCCCTCACATTTTGGTCTAATCTTCCTGAACTTGACTAATCCTTTTTACATGATAGTTATTGGCATTGTGTTTTTAGGGCTAGGAAGATTGACTGTTGTTCAAGCAATTTTGAAAACAACAACAACTCAGTTATAGGGTTAGGTATTCTCCAGTGACATCAACAGTATTTTAGTTGTATCGCAAATGATTTAAGACCACATTCTTCATTCACTGTATACTGAGGTAAATCCAGAGTAAGTCCATTGACTTCACTGGTGTAAATGGAAGTAGAATTTCACCCTTAAATGCAATACACAGGTAATGCACAAGATATAATTTCTGCCCCTTATAACAATCCTCAATGCTTGTTTGTAGCTGAACTTGCTATGAAGTTAGAGGTTACTTTCTCCCTTCTGTGTACACAAACAGTTACTTTTGATGTAAAGGATAGTTATATTCCCAGAATGAAGGACTCCCTAAATTAGGGTCTTGACCCTGCCAGGTAATAAGCAGAAGCACTGAATGCCCTCACTTATGAATGATTTTAATGGGAGTTGAGAGCGCTTGGTATCTGGAAGGAACAGGCAATAAGTATGGAGTGGTTCATTTCCTTGCCTGTTATATACATGGTTTTTGTAGCTGGCCGAAAACTTTCATGCAATCCTAAAGAATTAAGGCAATGAAAATGAAACTTGACATCACCTGTCATTAATTATAAGTATTTTATATTCTGTTTCTGGAATATCTTGGTATTGTATGGGCCACTGCCTGCACAGAAATGATTGTGTATTCTGTTTGAAAGATTTTCAACATGATGTAGCGGCTTACGTTACTATAGTAATGTGCCAATATAGTATACTTGTGAAGCAATACACAAGAGCATGAATATGTTAGATTCGTGTGTTTGTGCATACAGACAAGGTGATGTAGTATGGCATAAGGTTTTATTGGTGTAAGTTTTTAGTGTGACCGCGCTACTCCTGATCAGTGAAATCAGCATAGATTTTACCTAGCTTGGCAGGATTTGAATTTAATGGATAGATGTTGATTTCAGCTGACTCACTGAAATTGGAGTGTGTGTAGGGGTGGGAATACTGATTGGTAACCATGGGCGGGAGTGCAGCCTCTGCCCTTTGCATCTGCCGGGATCAGGTGTCACTGGTCCTGTTGTAGCTCAGTGAACCCTCTGCAGTCCTGCTATCACGGCCCCATTCCTTCATTTCTGGGATAGCTGGGCTGCAGAGGGCTCCCTGCACTGCTTCAGGGCTGGTGACACCTAACCCCTGCAGGCACAAGAGAAGTCTGTGGTCCTGGTGGGGCAGAGCAGAGATCCGTCCTCCTTCTTATAGTCCTGGCTGAGGAAGTCACCCTGCTGCTGAATGGCTCCTCCCTGGGCAGGGATCAGTGCTAGGCCTCACATTATTCAACCCTTTTTCACCACTGATCTGGAAGTAAATATAAATCATTGCTGATTAAAATTAGCTATTTGCAGATAATGCAAAGAATGATGATGTAGCCCGTTCAAATAAAATGCATTTAATACAGCCGAATGCAGAGTCCTACATCAGGGAACATAGGACCTACAGAATGGGGACTGCATTCTGGAAAGAATACTGAAAAAGGTGACTTGATTACATTGTATAAGTACCTTAAAGGGGAGAAAATACCAAGGCACTTAAAGCGCTCTGTAATCTAGCAGCTAAAGGCAGAGCAAGAACCAGTGGTTGGAAGCTGAAGCCAGACAAATTCAAATTTGAAATAAGGCGCACATTTTTAATGGTGAGTGTGATTTACCATTGAAACAAACTAGCAAGGGAAGTGGTGGATTCTCCATTTCTCAATATCTTCAAATTAAGACAGGATGCCTGTGTGAAAGATATATGATTTTAATCAAACACAATTATTGGGCTCAATACAGGGGTAACTGGGTAAAACTGAATTCTTGTGTCATTTAATGGCCTGAGATCAGACTAGATGAGCTAGTGGCCCTTTCGAGCCTTAAACTCTTTGGATATATGAAACAAGGATTTTTAGAGGCCTGTAAATTGGCCAAATTTGGGTGGACTTTCACAGGGACAGCCAAAGGCATTTGTAACCTCAGGGTGGCACCACCTTTGAAAATTTCAAGCCCCTGCTCCAAAGCTTGGAGTTGCTAGAGCTTCTTAGTGAAATGATGGTTGCCAGCATTAAAAGATTCGTACAATTTATTTTTTCCTAACCTTGTTTTTAGAAAAGGCAGAACTTTTTCTTAAATTTGGAAAAAAAAAAATCAGCTTGAGGCAGACATCTGGCATGGAAGGTTCTAGGATGAATGGTAATGTTTGGGAATGTTATGAGCAACTGAAAAATGGGTGTTTTAATGGTATGTGTTAGGCAGATTAACTGTGGGCATTGCTGACAGTTTCTGCTCTAATTCATATCTTCTAAAAAAAAAAATTAGGATGGACTCTGAGAGTTGTACCTAATCTTTACTGATGAACCCAAATTCCACTTCTGTGATGTCTCTTGATTCGACTTATCTTCTATGGCTCACCATGCAGGGGTGTAGCTCCAATGAGCCTCAGGAGGTTTCTCAGAATGAGCCTCCTGCTGGTGAACCTATCACTGCCAGTCATCTTTCTGGAGAAGAGAAAACATAGGATTTTCAGTAGTGCCTAAATGAGTTAGAGGCACAAATCCTGTTGAAAGTCAATGGCACATGTGCTCCTAATTCTCATAGGCATTTTTGAAAATCCTACCCATAATGTGTATCTTTTACACCCTCGGAAATCCTGTCTTCATAATCCTGGTGTGAGCCAGGGAAACATGCTACTAGGAATAGATAAGTATCCTTTTTATTGATGTACGAATAGTGCTTTGAGTTATAGCTTGCAGTCCGTTTGGGAGCACAGCGTCGTCTTTTTTTTGTCTGACCGCATAAAGATCTGTGATCAGTCTCCCTTGTTTTTTGTTGTCCTTTCTCTTCTTTAGTACATTCCATTTCTTTTCTTTCAGAAATCACAGTGCACCGTTTCCTCATTCAGACTGATTTCTCTACTTCAAAACCTCCCTTTCGTCTCTTTCTCCAAGTCATTTTTGTCACACCATGCTGATTTTTCTTCACTTTCTTTCTCTCACCTCCATCCAAAAATTGCTGTCAGTTATCCATGTATGTATGGCTCTGGAATAATTCCATTTAAGTAAAGTAAAGTTGCCTAAGCCTATGCCACATGTTTCTCCATATTTGAAATGGTAATATCAATACTTAGCCAGGTTTGTAAATTTCTAAGCAATCCTTTGATGAAAGACTATGCATAAGTTCTAAGTAAAGTTATGTCTTTGCGGTATAGTAATGGTTCCAAGGACTCCATTGTGCTGTACTGAGTAAATATATATTTTGGCATGCATATTTATTTTAAAATTGTGTATTTAGGCATTTATTTAAAAGTGGACATGTGATTAATGGTCTGTAGTGACTTTTTTAGACGTCATTAGTGTCTATTGTGTAAATCCTTCTTAGTTTGAAATTTAACAATCCAATAGCAGGAACCATTATAGTATATTAGGTCAATTTGTCCATGTTCGTGCACACTAAATTTGTGTTGCTTAGATGTTTTGTGTGTGTGTGCGCGCTCTTAGGAGCAGTGTTAGCCAATGTTTACACCTTCTTATATTATATTCTTATGTTTTAAAAAGTGGCAGGATACCAAAAGAAATTAAGTTACATAGATTGCTGTTCTCAATTTTTAAATCATAGCTATTTTCAGTGCTAAAAGTATTGACAAGTTCAGGCTGCAGTGAATTTATATGGTAGTTTCCTAACACTCTGAAAACAAGGGATTTATACTGAAACAATGACAGACTAAACTATACCAGGGCAAATGAGAATGCTATGATGCACCTAATGCCTGGGAGTGTTAAGTAAAAGGAGTGAATGTATTGTTTTGAGACTGGGTCTGTGGCGAAGTCCCTTCCTTAAACTGAATGGGTTGCTGAGTATAGGAGGGTTTGTAGACAGAATAAATGAGCAAGTCTAAATGCTCATGCTGTCAATCTCAAGCCTTCTTGCAATCTTTGTAAAAGCTTGACATAAATTACATTGTTATAGTATTTATCACAAGTCTAATGTGTTACTGACAGGTGACAGAAAAGCATCAAAGTAAAATTGCAGATTGACTCATAAATCAATGACCACAGAATTGGTGCAAGGTTGAAATAATAGAATAATGGCATATTTCTAATGGTTCTGATGTGACTTGCATATCCAACACAACTGTGAAAATGTTATTCAGGATTTCATGGCATGTGAGTGCATGTTTTGAAATGGGACACTGTCAATGAATCCTGTATGCATTCAAGCCAGAAATACACAGGCCTTTCAGCATTTCAACACATTTTATTTTCATATGCAATTTATTATTGTTTCAATATTTTTAATATGGTTATTTAGTGACATTTTATTATTCATATTAAGGTGATGATGCTTTGCTTTTCTTGGGCCTGAGCAGTTCTGACCACACTAAGGCCCCAATCTGGCCATCATTTATGCAAATACTGAACTTTACACATTTGAGTTGCCCCTTTGAAGTTGGGACTAGTAACATACATAAAGTTAAGCACGTAGATAAGAACTTGCAGGATAAAATGATGGCATGTGTCAGACCATGTCTAGCAAAAAAAACTGGTTATGCATTGGCATAAAATATAAGAACAAATAATTTCTGCTAAAACAAGGGATGTTAATGCCTGCTGAGGCTTTCTGATCCTGATTTATCAAGGCATTTAAGCACATGCCCAACTTTAAGCATGTGAGTTGTCCCATTCAGCATAATGAGACTACTTGCATGTTTGAAGTTAAGCATGTGCTTCAGTACTTGACTGAACTGGGCCTCCATTTGAAAACAAGGTATTGTGTTTTATATTGTTCCTCAACCCACTCCAGAATGTTTCTCTTCTCCGTTTGTATATCTTCTCTCAGATAGTTGTTTGGTTTATTTAAAAAAATAAATAAAAGCTTCCTCTGACTGCTATATATGACTGTTTCCAACAATTATTTCTGTAATTTTAACGTTTTTCTTCAGGGGAAATACAATTTGAAATAATTTGAAATCTTGAAAAGGAAGAAGTGGTTTTTTTTTTTTCCGAAATACTTGTAGTCTTAGAACATTACATTAATAAAATACTAACATGTATGACACATGTGAGTCAGAAGTGCTGAAATATGAAAGATGAAATAAGAGGTCAGTAAAACACCCGCAGTCATATTTGATTTGAAATACAACCACAGAAATCTTCAATATTCCAGAAAATTTTAAAAATTATGCTATAAACATCAGAAGCACAGGAGTGGACATTCCACAATACAAAATGCTCTTGCACAGAGGAGCCTGCACTGGATATGCAACATTTACAAGGTTTGTTAGGCTGCCATGTGTTCTTGAATAAAATTGGAGAAGTTCATTACAAAGTTTTTCACATCAACACTTATTCTTGGCACAAATGAAAGAGTGTTAATACAAATTCTGTAGTCCTGCACTGTGAGGTTGTCCACAAAAGGAGACAGATACAGCAGTTGGTAAAGCTTTTCAGATGCTAGAATAAAAGAGGGAGAGGCAATACTGTCGCAGCATTTAAAAAAAAAAAAAAAAAAAGCCTGTAATCCCACCAATGTTTATAGCCTCCGCTGTTTTGCCCATGTCTTGCAATTTTGCATTCATGATTACCATGCTTTATTTAGCTAGCTATTGGCTTTAAACATTATTACTACCCAGCATATAGGCAGCCTGTTCAGTAACCAGTTAGTAGAAGATGTTGTTAGTAGATGTAGCTCAGGTTTTTACATATTGAAATGTCTAATTGAATATAGCAGGTGAGTGTATACATATGCCAGGAAATGTACTGTCATATCACTGATTTTTTTTTTCCAATAGAATATTGAAATTGTTACTGTTCTGCTAAAGCTATTTGAAGAATTAAGAGAAATTGATGCACACCAAGCCTGTTTCTCTGTTGCTCTCTCAGCTATATGGATGGAAACAACACTAAACTCATCTTTGTTTGTGATACTCACTTAGATGAAGATTAGGCAAATGCTTTCACGATGGTCTCATGCTAAGTTCTCTATCGTTTTTAGTTCAGCTGCTTGTTGTCATGATGCCAAAGTTGCCACTCAAAGCACTACTGAACAATTCCTAAAGCCAATACGGTTGTCATAGGTTTCACCCCCACTCGAACTTTAGGGTACAGATGTGGGGACCTGCATGAGAACCCCCTAAGCTTAATTACCAGCTCAGATCTGGTTGCTGCCACCACCCAAATCTTTTAAAACAGCTGTTTGAGTCATTTGGGAAACTCCTGTCTTCCTCCCAAAAATCTCTCCTTGCAAGTACTGTAACCCTTTCCTGGGTAACCTTCAGAGACTTCTCCACCAATTTCCTGGTGAATACTGATCCAAACCCCTTGGATCTTAAAACAAGGAAAAAAAATCAGATTCTTAAAAAGAAGACTTTTAATTAAGGAAAAGGGGTAAAAGAAATACCTCTGAGATTAGCATGCAAACTACTCTCACAGACAACAGATTCAAAACACAGAACATTTTCCCCTGGGCAAAAACCTTAGATACACAAAAGAAAACTCAATTTGATTATCCCTCTAATGCAAAAAGACAGTCACAAAAGGAAATAAACATAAGCTAAATCATTCCTTCTCTAATACTCACTACCTTGGTTGATTCCTGGATCTTTTCACTCCAGCACAGAACTTAATGAACAGGACAAAGGAAGAACTTCCCTGCTTGGTTCCTCTGGTCAGGTGTCAGCTAGGCTAGGTGAACTTCTTAACCGTTAACTGTCTGTTTATGACCACAGTATATGTAGAACAAAATAAAAACTGAAAATAAAGAATAAGCTGTCAAACTGCCCCCCAAGAAATACTTGCAGGAAGCATGAAATACTTTTTAGTTGTTGGGACACAACATGAGAAAATTGCAATCCTTAGTTTGTTTCCTCAATAATTGTTAAAAATGTGCAGTCATTTTGTCAGAACCGTATACTTCTGCAGCCCTACAGGACATTGCCTGTACAGTGCTATCAGGATTCTAAATTTTGCTGGTATGGCAAGGCCACGCCAAACATTCACTCCTGAAAAGTTGTGCAGTATTGCTAAGATCTCTATGCTGATAGTTACTGCAGACTCCCTTGTAATTTATTATAACCAATAAAGTTTTGAGAATAATTTGGGCCTATATTTGCTGCAGAGTGAAAGGTTTCAACTCTACCTCTCCAACTTAATTGAATTCCATGCTCTCAATCCCAGCTGTGTTTTGCCATCCCTGACTCCTGCCTCTCCTTTTGCTTCCACTTCTTTCTCTGTACAGGATCTTACTTGGTTTCTTCCAAGAGAAAATTGACTAAATACAACATGACCTTCCCTCTCCCTTTGGCTCACCTTCCCTTCCATTCCTGAAACATTCTCCTCCTCTTCCCCTGTTAAGGGTGTAGAAGTTTCTTGGCTGCTCTTCTCCTTTAATTCCTCCAATTGCTTCAGTGACTCTCTGTTCCATCCAATCCTATCTTCCTCATACCCACTCTCATCCCTTCGCTGTCATCTGGCTCTTTCCCTCAGAGTACAAACATACTTAATCTCTCCCATCTTAAAATACACACTTGGGCCCCACCCCTTTGTCTCACCTACTACTGCCCCATCTCCCTTTCCCTTTTATCTCCAAGCTAACTGAATGCACTGTCTACAGTCATGGTCTGGAGTTCCTCTCCTCAAGTTCCATCAAGGATCTCTTCAATCCAGCTTCCATCCCTTGCATTCCGTTAAAACTGCTCTAATTAAGATCTCTGAACTCTCCTTACCCAAAGTTCTGAACCAATACTCCATACTCATCTTCCTTGACCTGTCAGCTGCCTTTGATGCAGTCAACTAAACTCCTTTCTTAAAAGATTATTGTCCTCCTTTTGGCTTTTGGAGTCTATTCCCTCCTGATTCTCTTTCTGCATCTCTAATTACTCTGTCAGCTTGTCCTTCAGGGGATCCTCCTCATCCCCACTTTCTGTGGGGGTTCCTCTGGGCTCTGTCCTGGGCTTCCAGTTAAAACTCTTGTCCAGACTCTCATCACCTTGTGTCTTTGCTCTGCCTTGCTCATATCCATTGCTGCAAAGATTATTCTGGTGCCCCATCACTTTGACTGTGTCACCCTCTCTTTGTCTCTCTCCTCTAGCTCCCCCCTTTCTCTCGCATCAAATGTAAGCTACTTGTTCTCATTTCCAAGGCCTTTCATGCCTTATCCTACTTGTCCTACTTCTCATTCGCTATTGAAATGTCGACTCCCACCTCTGATCAGCCAGTGATACCAGAATCCATCACCCACTTGTTAAATTTTCAAACAAGCACTTTTGTGCTTTCTCATGCTGCTACACATTTGCGAGGAACTCCATGTAAACATGATCACGCTACCAGCACTGACCACAGTTGCAAGAGTGTGCTCTAGAAATTGCTTTACTTCAGTTTTCAAATCAGAAAACCCTGTCAAGAAACAAAGTGCAGCAAGCAAATGCTAACCCTAACCCTAAACTGGGACTTTAACCATGCCGGTTCCTAACTGGAATATTTCTTCCAAAAGAAAATGTTCTGAGACCGTTTAGATTAAAGGGACAGATTTTGAAAATGGATATACCTTTCTTTTGAGTGTTTTGGGTCCTTGTAATGTTATCACATTCTAACTTGTGATGAAATAATGAGTTGTGTTAAAGTAGTTAGTCTCTGCTGGGTAGCGCTGGCAACTGAATACACAAGAATAGTTTGCCAGGTGGCTATTGCTAAGTTTATTCATTGAGGTCTCTGTAACTGCCTTAAAGATTATTTTTGGTGCAATCACTTGGATGGATAAGACCACCAAAATCCCTCCTGGAATGGCTGCTGTCAGGTGGACAGTGCCCCCTTTTTTCACTGGGCTGTCTGCCTCATTTTAGAATATGTGAGTTCTGTTCATTGCTTCTGCCATTATTTGGCTTTAATAACCTGTTTATAATGGAGGTTGCCACTAGATGGCAGCAGTAATCTCCTCAGTTGAGAGATTGTATTTCATTAGAGATTACACAAAAATAGTAACAGAAGCCTTATACTGATGTGAACTAATAAGATTTTGTTAGAAAGTAAGTCACTAAGGATGAATTCTGCTTTTGTTAGGCCTGATCCAGAGTTCATTGAAGTCAAAGATACAGTTAACTTTGGATCAGGCCTTTAGTGAGCAGGATGATGTGGAAAGGGAAAGCAATAGAGCAGTAGGCTGTTCTTCTGGTGCTATGGCAATTGTGAAGTTGCAGAGCTGGACTAGTATTAAGTGACTTGCTATCAGAGACTTCATTCCTGCTCTCAAAAAGAGCACTGTGCTCTCCTGGTTAATATGCTCCCCCCCCCCCCACGCCTTACTATTTTCAGTAGCTAGCTATGGGGGCTGGACATCTCCCAGGTGGCCATCCTGTCTCTCTCTGAGTCATATCCCACCTGCTTCAGTAGCTGCTTCTCCTACCTAGTTCTCTATCTTTGGGGAGAAATTTTGTCCTGCTACTTGGATGCACGGTTTGAGAGAGCACCTTTACACTTCCTCTCTTCTCCCTGTGCAGGGCACGCTAGGATTTTGACCTAACTCTACTTAGGTAGGTGGTATTAAACATTTATTTAAAAACTAAACCATCATCCAGAACAATTGCAATAATTTGCAATTCATAGTGCGCTGAGTTTCTTACCAGAGTTACATTCACTTACCCTAGTGGAAGCGTAAGAGACTGATGAAAAAATATCTTCAGTTTAGACAACATATGCCATATTTCTTTCTTAAAAGAAAGGAAACTTAATGCCAGATGTATGGTACACTCCTTAGTTTTTGGGCTTCAACCCATTATAAGACATCCATCCAGAATAATTTTTTTATCATGCATATCTGTTCTCTGTTTGTTCTCCATTTCCTACAGTTTTCTTGGTTTGGTCTTTACTGTTTGAAAGTTTACTCTATTAACCTAAATATGTCTGTGGCTGTTGTCATTGACCATTCTATGATGTGAAGAGAAATGCTTATGAAGAATAGAGTAGATGAGAAACACAAAGGAGAGAGAACCAGACACTGATAGCTGTGCATTGCTTATTTTCTTTTTTTTTTTAAAAAAAGCCCTGCTAGTATAAAAACAGTTCAAAGTTATTCCTGTGAGACAACATAAGATATAATAATAAAAAAAAAAAATGTAAGTAGCAGTGCTGTGGTTTAATTTGCTGCTGTTAATGTATCAACTCTACAGAGAATAGACAGAATTTAATTCTAGTTCCACTAAGTATGTTGTGGGTATAACTGCAGCACGGCACCTGACTGAAGAGTTCTCCTGTCATAGCAGCATCAGGTCATTTGATTTAATTGGTGCTGGGGTTATGAGATGCAGCTCCTTTTTGCTCCCCGAGCCTGGCCAGCACTGCACTGTCTGTGGTGCTAGTCTCCCCACTCTGGAGACAGATCATCCCCTCTCAAAGGCCTGGGACAGACTGACTGCTCCCTTCTTGAGCAACCTTTATATATGACTGAGCCTGGCCCTGATTGGCTCCCAATAAGCCCTTTTCTGTTTGGCTCCCTGTCTGCACAGGCGCACTGGCTTGCTGCAGCCTAAATTCCCAGGGAGTGGGGCAGCTGCTCCACACAAGCAAATTTACAGGTAATTATGAAGAATCTGCAGGGGTTTCTTTGATAAGAGATTCATGTTGATTTTTGTACATGGGTGTGGTGTTTCAGTATTTTCATCTTGCTCACCATATATTAACAATTTTTGAATGTGTTCTTAATAAGACAAGTATTGGACTCTAATTTGAAGCTTGCTGGATACAGAGATTATAAATCAACAAAATAATATAAATTGAGACATGCATGGTAGAACATCTGGTTTTGCTATGTTCAGAGAAAACACTTGATCTCTGTAACCAAGGTTTGTTTTTCATAATTCGTATTCATAATGCTTTTTTCCCTTGTGATGAGTAGATAGCTTGTTTTTAGCTGCTGCTGATGGTGGAAATAAAATGCACTTCAAATGTGTTGAATAGTGTAGAATAGTTTTATGCTTTGTGTGGTATTATGTAACAGCTTTTGCTCCACTCAGCTCTCTTTGCTATTGTTTTCTTTTTACTGGAGGTTTATGTTCCCTTGAAGGATGATATTCACCCATACAGGGGGCCAGTGTGACGCTTATGCACCACGTTGGTTCCTTTTACACCATTTATTGTAGTTTTATGTTGGCCCTTTGCACAGGGGTGAATTTCACCCTGATTGCCCAAACTCATTCTTACAATCTATCTTAGTATGTTTTCCTTTGTTCCTGCATAGCATCCTGTGGCCGCTGCACAGGAAGACACTAGAAAGTCCTGTGATTTTTCTCCAGTAAACAAGCAAAGGCCAAGTGTTCTTCAAATAAAAAATATTTATTTGGGGGTGGAAATCTGAATGAGTCCTTACTCATCACAGTGGTTTAAGTCCCTATGGTTTGTTGTTTTTTCATCTTAATTGTTACCCATAGGTATTGAGGGAGAAAAAGCAAAAAGGATGATGTGAGAAATTTGTTAAGCTCTTTGGGGTCTAATGGGAATCCTGCTTATTTAAAACAAAAACAACCACCTTGGGTTTACTGCTTTGTACTGGAGAATCCTACTCCTGCAGCTAGAAGATGAAGAAGGAAAAAGCCTGATACTCTGTAGTAAAGTTTGTCAGGCTCAGGCAGTTGTACACTCCCTTACTTTTTTATACAGTTCATCCTCTCCAAATTTGGAGCTGACAGTAATTGTTTGGATAGGCACAAAAGTATTTTTTTTTCTTCCTCAAAGCATTTTTGCACTGTTACTTATAACTTTGGAAGGTTTAATTTTCGTGTGTGTGTACATACATACACAAGAGAACCCCACCTGAGAAGTAGAATATGGGAAAAACCCTGAGCTGTAGGATTGGATGAAACAAGAACTTAACATGGGAATTAGCAAGAATGTTTCCCACTAGCAATGGGATTTATTGATTTTTAAAGCTGAAATGTTCCCCTGGCCTTTGCAAACTGAACAGGAAACCCCTGTAATCATGAGATTGAGACTCCTTGCAGCTGCTTAGATAATTAGATCCACTGCTCTGGGTGGAGATGCCCTCCTTGAGGACCCCAGTGGATACAAGTATAGCAACATTTTTCATGTGGCCAGAGGGTACACCCTTTGGATATGGATGTGTATTGTGAAATGTTATATATCTAGTTATACATTATATACGTGTACAAGTATATTACATTCTCCTAAGTGCTGACCCCTGGAAAAGGTAACTGAGGAATGACTGCTTGTCTGGAGGAGAAATAACTGTTAGATTCCAAAATGTTTGTGTAACGCTGATGTTCTGGAGTGCTATCCAGACCAGTGAGGGGCTGTCACCACGTGCCCTGCTACCCTGGGTGGCTCATAATGTTTTGCTGATGTAGCTGTCAATGTGGGATGCTCACAACCAACCTAGGAGCATGCAGGCTGCACTCTGAGTGTCTGTGTGCTAGACAGCCCTGCCTCAGCAGCTCTGACCTCAGCAGCTTGTCTACAGCCCCGCTCTGGCTCCCACCAGCTTTGATTACACCTAGCAAGGTGGCCCAAAACATTGTCTAAGTTTCCCCAAACTGTGTGTTCTGTAATGTCCAGGCAGTCCAGCCCTCTTCTGGACAGTTCAGAGAAATAAAGTTTGTTTGTTTGTTTCTCAAAAGACACAAAAATACACGACAGCTTACTAACTTAACTGTAGTAAATTCACCCTTCCACTTTAAAACAGCACTGAACTGGTTTACAGTAAAAATAAAACAACTTTATAAATAATAGGACATAATGTAAATGATGCCAAGTAAAAGGAATGAAGTTATGAAGGTTTACAAGCAAATAAAAATGAAATATGCATCTTAAGTCTAAAACTTAATCTAGCAAGATGATGGTTTCTCACCTATATTCACTTTCCAGATACTTCAATCCATCCTGCCCCTTGATTGAAGTACCCATTTTCTCGGCTTGCAAGAGCTTTGTTTCCTTGTATCTGTCTAGTAATCGATGCCAAAGAAGGCTTTTGTCTTTGCTTATATCTTCCAAAGTTCTATTACTTTGTTTCAAGATGCAGGATGATCTCATGATGTTTTTACTCTCCACTGAGTTTCCCATCTCTCTGTTCATTTTTATGTAAATAGGGCTTTTATTGTTTCTGCTCACACCTTACTTAATTTACATAGGAGACGGGTAGGTAGCTACTGTCTTTCCTGTATGGGAGGAAGGGAACCTGTTTGGTCACAGACTTTAAAACTTAATATCATTAAGTATCCATGTTTCCTAAAAGTGTGCATATAGTTTAGGGGGATAAATATAACATTTCACAATGATGTTAACCACCAGTATTATCATTAGCTTTCAGAAAAGACCTCACTCTATACACTTTTATAATACAATGATATTGTATACCATCAATTGATTCAACTGATTATCACTTGAGGTTCAGCCCCTTGTCTTTACAGATCAGTAAATGAAATGAATTACCTCTCAAAGTTATTAAAGTGTGAGGAAGGTAACCTGGAGTCTGGTAGTGAAGGAAGCTTCATATTCTTTCTTCCTCCACTTGAGCTTCCTGAAATGCAAATTGTTGTTTCCTGCCATCATCTCCCCTGCTTTCTTGATGACTCTGTTTACTGCTTATGTATAAATTGAAATAAACACACATTCTTTTGTTTAGGATAGTCCTGTTTATCAGCTCCCCTGACAATACCTGGTTTACAAACACTTCAGTCATGATTCCAGCTTATATTCGTAACTCTTAACACACATCACATACATGCTGTCGTGGAAAAAGCCACCCTGGCAATAATTTGATCAGAAACTCAAGCCAGAGGCCTGTTTACTGTACACACGCCAACGCGTTGGGGGGTAGCAGGTTGGATACTGCGCCCCCGATACAAAGCATCACCTGAGTATATAAAGCTGGAAACCACAAATACATCATACATTTGAGTAATAATTGCCCTTATTTGGAATTAACACCTGACAGGGGTTAGGGTCTTCTTGGGTCTTTTTGGTACTTTCCAGTGTGGTTGCTCACATACCTTCTATGGAAGTAATAAGGGCTAGGGTCTCGGCTGGTATTTTCCAGTGTTTAGCAACCTTTTATGGAGTACCATTACACCAAGCATGTCATGGGGTAGTTACATTCCAGTCATAAGGGAGGGCATGGGTTACAGTTACACATTTCTTAAGCTTAAGGGTTATTGTTATAAATGCTTCATACTTGTTATACTCTTATCTCACACAAGCAGTTGTTATATTTCATAAGCATTAGGCACATATTACAAATAGTTCCTGCTTCTGGGGTTTTCCATTGTTCCCCCCTTCCTACTCTCCATCCCCCCTCCCCCTGCAGTCATGGGACACAACCAGTTTGGTTCAGGCTTTGGGCTTGTTAGTTACAAGGTAGGCCCAGGTCAACAAAAAAAAGGCCTAGGCAAATGGGGGGGGATGTTCTTTCCCCCACAATACATACATCAAACAAGAATATTAATGATCAGTGGGTTATTTTCAAATGATACCTCACAAAGCATATTTTGTACAAAAGGTTAGTATAGGGGCTTAGTGTCACAGTCACTCTGCTAGACATCTAGCATAGAGATCAGTATAGGGGCGATTATAAGGTGAATAAGGAATTGGCTAAAGAGGAGAAGACAACAAGTTGTGCTTAAAGATGAATTCTTAGACTGGAGAGAGGTTACTAGTGGAGTTCCTCAAGGATTGGTCTTGGGACCAATCTTATACAATATTCTACTTTTATGCCAAAGTGATTGATTAATTAAGAGTGTGCTAATGACAACTTTGTATAATATCCTTATGCAGCATCAGGGAGAGCCATGGCTGGAGATGAAACACTTGGCAAGGTGGACTTGGGCTTTGAGATGGCACTGAGCATTCTCTCTCTCAGGTGCTTGGCTGGCTGGTTCTTGGTTACATGCTCATGAGCACCATATGTGGGGTTGGGAAGGAATTTTCCCCCAGGTCAGATTGGCAAAGTGACCTTGGGGATTTTTAAACCTTCCTCTACAGTGTGTGGTTGCGGGTCAATTCCCACTGTTACCTGGGTATATCTCATTTAATCATTCCTCCGCTATCGCAGAGGCCTCAAGCAATGGTGCACTTCGGTCCCTCCTATTCTCTGCCTGTGGCATATAATAGTCTAGCCTCCTGTGGGATTCATTTACTTTGGTCTAATTTCAGTTGTTGGGTTTATGGTACTGGGTGATATTTGGTGACCTGTGGTATAAAGCTCAGACTAGATGACCTAGTGGTCCTTATTGGCCTTAAATGCTGATTCCACTATCTCTGGTTTGACCCACCCACCTTCCCAATTCCAACACATCACCTTTTACTGTTCTATAGGCAGTAAAGAACAGGTATGTAGAAGAGGGGTTTCACAGATCCTCTGTAACACAGTGGATCATGAGGACAATCTACTGCATTGCCTACTTGTATATCAGAGGCTGCGAGCAAGTAGGATGCTCCAAGGGATAGACAGGATTTGGCATTTGTGTTGTGAACATTTTAACGGAAAGAAGTTGAAACCCCACTCATTTCTCATTTCCAACAGCTATGTTGCATATGAAAAAATAATTGTCCATATTCTGTAAATTATAATAGTTACAGGGTTTCGTATTTATCTGGACACACAAAAAACACCTATGGTGAGAGCAAATTTTGAAAAACATTTACTTAAGGACATAGAGGTAAATGGTAGAATAAAATACAGCGTGGTTTTACAAAAGGTAGATCATGACAGACCAACCTGATCTCCTTCTTTGAGAAGATAACTGATTTTTTAGACAAAAGAAATGCAGTAGATCTAATCTACCTGGATTTTAGTAAGGTGTTTGATATAGGTTCACATGGGGAAATTTTAGTTAAATTAGAAAAAATGGGGATTAGTATGAGAATTGAAGATTCTCATAGATAACTAATGGGTTAAAGGGGAGAATATAATGGGTCATGCTGAAAAGTGAACTGTCAGGCTGGAAGGAAGTTTCTAGTCGAGTTCTTCAGGAATCAGTCTTGGGATGAATCTTTTATTTAACATTTTCATTCAGGACCTTGGCACAAAAAGTAGGAGTGTATTGATAACATTTGTGGGTGACACAAAGTTGGGAGGTATTGTATGATCTTCTGTTCCTCCTCTTTATTTACTATAAGATCTGGGTGACCTTGAAAACTGGCATAATAGAAATGGGATGAAATTTATAGTGCTAAGTGCAAGGTCATGCACTTAGGGACTCACAAGAATAATTTTTACTATAAGCTGGGTACATATCAGTTGGAAGCGATGGAAGAAGAAAAAGGCCTAGGAGTATTGTTTCATTACAGGATGACTGTGAACCACCAAAAGGCTAATGCAATCCTAGGATGCATCAAGCTAGGTATTTCCAGTAGAGACAGGGAAGTGTAAGTACCATTATACAAAGCACTGGTGACGCCTCTTCTGGAATACTGTGTGCCATTTTGGTCTCCCATGTTTAAGAAAGTTAACTTCAGAATGGAGCAGGTGCAGAGAAGGGCTATTAGGCTGATCAAAGGAATCGAAACCCTACCTTACAAGAGGAGACTCAAGGAACTTGACTTGTTTAGCCTAACCAAAAGAAGGCTGAGGGGAGATATGATTGCTCTCTGTAAATACATCAGAGGGATAAATACCAGGGAGGCAGAGGAGCACCAATGTGGACGCAAGAACAAATGGCTATAAACTGGCCATCAACAAGTTTAGGCTTGAAATTAGATGGTTTCAGAGGAATGAAGTTCTGTAACAGCCTTTTAAGGGAGCAGTGGGGGCAACAATGCTAACTGGCTTCAAGACTGAGTTTTATAAGTTTTTTATGAAGGGGACGGTATGATGAGATTGCCTACAGTGGGATGTGGCCCATCTGCGACTGCTAGTAGCAAATATCCCCAACGGCCAGAGATGGCACTAGATGGGGAGGGCTCTAGTTACTACAGAGAATTCTTTCACAGATGTCTGGCTGGTGTGTCTTGCTCACTTGTTCAAGGTCCAACCAATCACCATATTTGGAACTAGGAAGGAATTTTCTCCCAGGTCAGACTGGCAGAAAGCCTGAGTGTTTTTTCCCTTTCTTTACAGCATGGGGCAAGACTAGTATAAATGGTGTATTTTCTGTAACTTGAAGTCTCAAGTCATGATCTGAGGACTTCAGTAACTCAGCCAGAGGTTGTGGGTCTATTACAGGAGTGGGTGGGCAGGATTCTTTGGCCTGCAATGTGCAGAGTTCAGATTAGATTATCACAATGATCCTTTCTGGGCTTTTGAATCTAAAATAATGAAAATATTAAAAGATGATTGCCCAAACCATCCTGAATGGTATGTGTTGAGAGGGAAGAGACTACATTTTGAAATTATAAATTTGCTAATACTAAACAGATTCAAAATAATTTTTTGAAATGTCCTGTGCTATATATAAGGCTATGCAAAGATTGTATCTGCGAAAAGGAGGATGCTGAATCTAGGAGAGGCAGTGAAAGCCACAAAAGAACTCAGAATGATGCTTTGTCTTAATGCCATGACAGATTGTTACCTACAAGAAAGAAATGAACAGACTATGGGCACCATGGACTAAGAAAGCCAAAGGTTGCTGCAAACAGCCAAGTGTTTTTAATGCCACTAAGTTTTAGCCTTTGAGACTAAATCTGATAGCCTGTTCTAATGGGGACTTTTTGCAAGCTGTGGCTAGAGGAAAAGAGTTAAAATGTCTGTTTTTATTTTTATGTGTTTGTGGTGGGTTTCATTCAGAGGCTAGCAGGCCTAGTGGGCGGGCTTGACAGTCCTTCCACCTGCCATGGGCTTGCCTGGTAGTTTAATGGTCAAGCTGTGGTCTGTCTTTCCCTGGTACTCTAGAATTCCCCTGGTCAGAGAGGGGAAAGGAATGGGGGACCCAGGCCCACCCTATCCACTGGATTCTGGCCCAGGGCTCAAGGAGGAGAGGGATGAAGTGTCTCGGTTGCTTCTTCCTGGTACACCTGGATGGCTTCGTATCTCCTCACTCTCTGGTTGCAGGTTCTGCACCACTACAGCGGAGAGTTCTCAATCCATCTCGGCAGCTCAGTTGGTCAAATAAGTGTTCTCCTCAGTGTTCAGTTATTCTCTCTTAGCAGGGAACAGGAAAGGGAAAAGGTTCAGGCCCCTACTAGGCTGCGGTCTTACTCATTGTCAGAATGGATTTAATTTAAATCAAATTGATTGATTTAAATCACTAGTCAGGAAGACTTGATTTGATCATGGATTTCTAAATAAAAGTGCATTCTTGTTGGTTGTTATAAGCTTAATACATATTCCTCACAACTCAGAGATAGCAGTAGGTTTCATTTTTAGAAGGTACACGCTATACATTTTTAAGTGATTTATTTTGAAAACTTTTAGTTTTACAGCTATATCAGAAAAAGAATGATTGTTTGGTTATTTCATTTACCAAAGGTAATTGATCAGATATTTATGAAGTCATTGGGAGGTTAACTATCTCCAGTTCAACAGGTTAATTGATAATATTTGGAGGATTTTCTTGCCATGCTGTATTAGGAGGAGAACATCACCAGATAGACATTTTAAATTGTTTCATTTAACTAAAAAAAAAAAAAAGTTATGTATACTGAATTTTTTCTTCAACAGCAAACATTTTAACAAAAGAAGCATATGAATTTTTGAATTTAAACAAAGCTTTTTAAAATCAGGTTTGTTTTTGTTAAAATTGTTTTAACTAAAACAGTTAAATGAAATATAAAAAAGTAAAATAAAATGACTGTCAGCTAGGTCAGCACGAGAAACTTAAAATATTGGGTTCTGCAGCTAACATAGTCGTTTTCACCTTAATTTTCCTGTTTGTTCATAATCTGGAAAAGAAAAACAAACTTTCCTGCTTTTTCAGGTCCCAAACGATTTCTCAGTTTGGAATGAATTAGTCCAGAGGAAGAAAATATTCTTTCTACGCTGGCAGAAGAAGCTATTGCTGTTAAAAGTGAGATTATCACTTCAACAGTCTCTGAATCCAAGTGCTTAAGGGACTTCCACCGGTTCATTGGTGTGACTTTTTCTTTAAAACATCATCAGCAAACATATATATATATTTCCTGAATGGTTCACCCTTAGCTCTGAAGTTTTATAGTTGGCTATGACATGGACATCCATCAATCATCTCTCCATAACGCCAACTCCTCTTCTTCAGCAGTTAAGATTTGACCCTGGTACCGAGTATTGAGAATATTTGCAAGACAATGAGCTGGAGATAGTGCTTGCCCAATCGTTTTTTTAATGCTTGTAATTGAACTCTGTCATACCATATTTCTCTTCTTAAGCTGTCACTCAACTCCTTCCAAATTTCAACAACGTGAGCAATAAAATAGCAATTTTCCTGCACTTTGTTCAAGGCTACAGAAGTAGGCTTCAGGGTACTCAGTGCATGTTCAACATTTCTCTTAAGTCCAATGTTGAGAGCTTTGCCTGTGACAGTTCCATCTATTTTTTCACGATTTTGTTCACAAACTGTCGTCAGATTAGGCCAGTCTTGATATAGTGCTCAGAACAGTCCACTCCTGAGTTCCATCGCACATCTTGTGGGAGAGTTAGCTTGGTTCCTCCCACTTTTTTCAGAGCAGCTGCTGCAAAGTGGTTGTTACGGGAGTATTTTGCTATTTCAACAACATTAGCATTTATTTCTGGAACACTGAAGTCTTTGGCTAGGAGGTGCATCAAATGAGCGCCGTAACCATATGTTGTTGGTTTGAGACTCTCTTCTAAATAATTTCTTCTCATCTTGGATACATTTGCAGCATTGTCTGTGACCAAACTGCGTACTAGACATTTGAACTTTTTTTCACAGTTTGTTATAGCTTCTACTGCTACTTCTTGTAAGTATTCTGCTGTGTGTGCATTTTCTGATGTATCAATTGTTTCTGTCAGGAAGACATTCCTGTCTTCTATTGTCACACAAGCACATACAACAGGATCATTGTGGACATTGCTCCACCCATCAAGACTCAGTTAACAATTTTACCCTCTAGACCTTTTGCACACTACTCAATTTCTCTTTCTTACACTTTATCCAGCAAATTGCCCGCAACATCTGCTCTGTTTGGTGAACTGTATCCTGGTCTTAATGACCAAACTATGTTAATGAAGCGTGAGTTCTCAGTCATACGGAAAGGAGAGTTTTGTTGCATAAACAAACCAGGCAATTTTTTTATCAATTACCTCTTTTTCTAATTGGCTGGTTCTTATCACAAATTTATCTATGGTTGTTTCTGGATGATGGAGGTTTTTTTTTTTCTTTTTGCTACAGATGATATACTGTAGCTATGTGACATACATGATGTGACTGAAACACTATCATTGACAGATAACTCTGAATCTATAGAAAATGATAGTGATCTTGAAGGTGGATAGTCTTCAGAATCCTATATGTTGAGGATGGAGTCTCCTAACAAAATAAATCAATGCAGTTATTTAATTATTGCCATACTGCTTATTTAGTATTCTCATTGCATTCACTGATGCTCAGTACTACTTTAAAGGTGAAATTGTAAAAGGAAGATCTGCCAATTTCAGCTATTAATTTTTTATCACAACTGCATCTAAAATGATAGCACCATAGAATAACAACTATATATTTTTGCTCAAACATGAGAATTCAAGAATAGTCCAGAAGGAAGACAAGCAGTTCTTAAGAAAGAAGTATGAAATAAAAAAGTTTACCAAGCTGAAGATGCTGGTTAGCTGTGTTGGGGGTGCTGTCTGTAAAGGCTGATGTTCCTTCCCCTGGGTCCTCATCCTTGTCTACTCCCACCAAGGTCTGAGAGTTTGCCATAACGAAGTCTTCTGAGCCTCCTTCTTCTGTGGGCCTCTCATTGTCAAATGTACTTCTCCTTCACTCTCTTAGTCTCTGAGGTCTGTAAACCCCATTACAGTGTTACTTCTATTTCGTAAATAAACAGGATTTTGGTTAAATCCTATCCCTGCAAAGAAGCATCCACAGGGTTATAAGGATTATTCTGAAAAAGTGCAACACAAATAACTACAGTAAAATCGGTTAGATGTGATTTAAACTTGGAGAGAGAGATGTTTCAGGCTGTCCTCTGCCCTGGACTAATCTTTCAAACAAAGCAACAAAATCCTTCACGCAAATTTTTAAAGCCACAAACAGCAGATCAAGCAGTTCCAAAAAGAAAACCTATTTGTTCTGCAGCTCAGTTAATGGCTTCGCTCAGTCCTCAGGAAAAAAAAAAGCTGAAGTACTATCAAAGTAACCTAGTAACTATAATAATTTAAAAACTGCATAGATATGATCATATGTTGTGGAAGTAACAGCCTTGACAAAAAATGGAAAATATTCAAATCCTCATGATAAAGAGGAATTAAATGTAGCAGTCAAGGAAATATAATCCTCAGATGAACTGAAAATTTAAAACACCCAGCTCCCCAAGGTTTAACACACACGTTTTGTTTTAGGTTTTAGCATGAATATGGCAATGGCTGCCAAACTGAGAAGCTAACTGATTGTTGATATAGGTGGATATAATATTATGCCTTTGAAAGTGTTGTACAGAATAATTATAAGATTTCAGCAGGAAGCCAAGTTCAGTTGTATGCAATCCTGTTGAGTTTGGCCCAGGCAGTTTAGTAATGCTTTCTCAAAGCATGTGGTGATAAGTACCTAGATATTAATATTACATAGCTGTACTTCAGTTAACACAATTTTGATTTTTCTTTGATCCTGGATACTAATGTCTCAGGGTTTCTTTATAGGGTTTACCTTGATTGTTTTCCATAGAATGCTGAGGTTGAATGATTCTCTCTCAACCAAACTTAAATCTTCCAAATTTCTGATGGAATATAGCCCTTCCATAGCTTGTTAAATTATGTTTGCCTGACAGGAGCAGGCATGGTGAATTTCCATGCCTTATTCATTCCTTTGCTGCTGCTTCTCTGCCTTAGAGCAGGATAATTTAGTTCCAGTTTCAGTCAATTTATATGCTAGTAAAGGTCATTGGCTCTTCATGCACTGTGCATGAGGGTAAGGTCAGGAGTACTGTGGATAATAATCAATACTATTTCCTCTGGATTCTGAAAACTGACAAAGTGTGTAGGAGCCAGAAAGAGGCCCTTGTCCAGTTATATCAACCTGGAGATTTCAGATCTCTCGTTTTTGCAGACCCACAACCAGGGATTGCTTGGATTCAGGTCCCATTTAGCTGAACCTTCATGTACTATGGGTGGTGCTAAAGTAAGTGACTCTCGTTTTAGCCCATTTCTGCTCATCACTATATAGCAGGAGGGAGATCACTTGATCATTACCTGTTAGGTTCACTCCCTCTGGGGCACCTGGCATTGGTCATTGTCAGTAGACAAGATACTGGGCTGGATGGACCTTTGGTCTGACCCAATATGGCCGTTCTTATGCACATTTGAAAACATTAGGCGTTCAGACTACAGTTTGGAGAGACATGTTTATAGTTCCTCACTGCTTGACACTGAGGAGTCTGTATTTCACCACCACCATTTGAAATTTTCTCTTCTTCTTCAATATTCCTGGATTCCTTCAAGTTTTTACTTTTTTAAGAAAAGTGCTTCCAACTTGTGATGTCATGCGCTCTCCTGGCAGTCTGTGAACATTTGTAGTAGGGAAATGTGATCCTTAGGTTGGATGACATTATGGAGTATGAGCAAACGCCTAAAAATCTACCATAAAGTTATTAAAGGGAAGAGGAAGAAAAATTGTAATGGTGAAAGCTGAGTGGAAAGATTTGGGTGCTTTCCCTGCAATATTCTATCCAGCAAGGCTTTTTGTGAAATCAGGAAGTAATTCTTACACTTCTAAAAGCCCTGAAAAGATTAAACCATTTGTATAAGACAGGAAAATAGAATGGGAGATGAAGCCAGAGCTAGTAGCAAAGATGGGATAAGACTAGGGTTGTTTGTTTATGTTTATATTTTGGTTTATATTCAACCCCCAGCCTTAACTCCCCCAAATCTCCCAATCTTTTAGTAGAAGTTTGTTTTGAGCAAAAGGTGTAGAGATAAGGTATTTTTCTCTGTATTAAAATGTCTTTTAATTTGTGTTTGAACAACAATGGGGCTAATTATCCTGTTCTGTGCAGAGAGGGAAAATTTAATTTGAAAACAGTGTAGTGCCACTTGTGAGTAAACCAGTATAGCCCCTGTGTGGGAAGAACTGGTACCTTTGCGGAGATCTTTATATATGCTGGGGTCAAAGTCTTCTTTGATGGTATGGTCAACAATCCCCGAGAAGTCAGAACATCTGCTCCCCTGATCCCTCCTTAGCCAGTGGCAAGCTGACTTGGTGAGGTATCCGCTATAGTTGATCCCTGGTTCAAAGCTTTGTGGTTCCCCTATTTTGAGGGGAAATAACATGGGATGGAATGGGAGCACTACTGGCAAACTGAAAGTCAGTATGGTCAGCAGTAGTATTAGCTTTAGAAAGTCATTTTACGTCAGAAATACCATGGTTCAAAGGCATGTGTGTTGTGTAGAGTCCCCATTACCTAGCTTTGCCTCACTTTTTGTCAGCCATTACTATTCATTTATATTTTGGCAGTTCCTAGAGGCCCTCAGTTACGTATGGGGGCACGACGGTGGTAAGCACTGTACAAATGTTTATATACATACACATGTAGGAATTGTACGTACATGATTGTCCGTATCCCAAAGAGCTAACAGTCTAAACTGGCCTTGGAATTAATTGCAAAGCATCAAAATACCATTCTAATAGAATGGGGGCTGTTGTTGCATTCAACTTCAGTTCTTTAACTCTCTTTTCCCATATCTTCCTCAGACCTGTGAGAAACAAACTCTTTTCCTCCACTTTAAAGCATATTAAAACAGTTAGTTAGAAATACAGCTTTCTGCAAAAATTTGAAGTGGTTCAGAAGCATAAAATTTAAAAAACACAAGCCAACAAATCTTGTGGGTGTGGGTGGCAGTGCGTGGGGTGGATTGTGAGTCACCAAATATTTATTGTTTAAAAAAAATGTTTTCCTACCATAGAACAGTCAGTGAAATATTATACACTAAAAATGTCTCCCCAGTGAAGGGTTGTTTTAAAACATTGTTGGCTTTCCCCCTTCTCTGCCGTCATACAGGAGCTCTAAAATATTCGAATGTTCTACTTGTAAAGTAATATATATTTTCCTCTCTAATGCAAGTAGGAGACAGTGTTGGCAGAAGCCAGCTCTTGCTTATTAAATAATATTTCTATGGCTTATAAAATAGAGAAACTGAATATCTGAAGCTGGAACATTAATTTTGATATATCACTGACTTTTACACCTTTCAGAATTATAAAAGACATACTTAAGTGTGTATCAGGGAATAATGTCAGTGGAAAAAATGCCCATATTTTGGCAGCGATTTAAAATATATTAAACTACACAAATGTTCAAAGTCAAATGTTCCCTTTCTGATATATTTCCTATATATTCATGTATGCTCAGCTTTCAGTGTTGTGACTACTTTTTTTGAGATTCCTGAATGGCTAATTTTTGGTAGGTTTACTCCATTTAGTGTACTTTTATGAAATAATTAGTAATACAAGCAAACATCTTGTTCACACAGCAACAGGAATAATTTCTAGTCCAATAAGTACATAAACACTTCAGACTAAAAGGGTACCAGAGAATAGAATTGTGCAGAGAAAGGTAATTCCATTCTGGGGGTGGATTTTGATATTTTGACATTTGGTTTTGTTTTAACTGGCAATGAAAAGCAAAAATTTTGAAAGGAGATTGGAGCCCTGGCTGCCAGGCCTGCCAAGGGGTCAGGTGGAGGAGCTGGCAGGAAACAGACGAGTTTCCAGTGGAACCTTCCTTGAGTTTCATTGGAATGTGTCAAAATTTGTCTCCATGAAATATTCAGAATTTGCCAAAATGGGAAATTCTGCTGAAACAATGTTGCATCTGAATTTTTCATTCTGTCTCTACTAGGGAATTTCTAATTGCCCCCTCCCCCTCACCAATAGAACTGCTTTCTAACCATATGCCAGCCTTCCAAAGTACCAGTGTAATACATTCACAAGGTTAGGGGTGGCTTTTAGCTATAGTCATGTGTGGAGTGAGGTGGCAGTTGGAGCTGTGTTAATGAGCTGCATTCCTCCAAGAGTCTGAAGCTGCGTTCCTCCAACAGGAATTTTCTCGAGGCTTATCTCAAGAATCTTCCATCTCCATAGGCTTGTATGGAGGGTGGGGGGAATCATCGAACTCCCTTCTCCCTCCAAGTTGTAGGCAAGTTGTATCACCAGCAGCTTAATGTTCTATTCTATTTAAATTCTTACAGCACACACATCATAGTGGTATCTAAGCACCTCTGCATGAGGATTCTCTAATGAAAGATGCAATTTAAATTAGAGATGAGCCAGACCAGAGGTGTTTCAGATCCAGATCTTATTTTTATGTGAAAACTTGAATTTTGGGGAGGGATGTGTGCTCCAGATAAATGGCTCAATTTTTGGCACATCCCTAATAGAAGCACAGAGTATTATTTATTCTTTGTTAATTTTCAATATAATTCAATATAATCTCTTGAGCAACAACCACAAATGAGCAGAAAAGGCCAGTTTATCATCTCATCTGAAGGAAAGCACCTCTAATAGTGAACTGCCCTTTTAGAATTGAAATTCAGTATTGGCACTGGATTTGAGTTTGAATGAGCTCAGTCATAACCAGAGAGGCCAGCTGAGCAGGTATGATGTGTAAGGGATGGTGCTTTTTGATTGCAAAACTGATACTATAAGTTAACCATGTGTCTGTTCATCCACAATAAAAAAAAAAAAAAACCCAATAAAATAAAGAGAGAGCAGATACTGAGTTTAGCTGAAGTGAAGATCAAGTATATTAATCTAACAAGTAAATGTTGACTTTCTTCCCCAAGGGACAATAAACTTTACAGTGTATTGGAACGTGTATTATCATGAACATTTTGTGTTTATCAGACATATATGCTGATATTAATTATGACTATTCACTTTTTAAGTGTAACGTGTTTTTTTTCTATTATGTTTAACTCTTAATGAGAGATGATAAAGGAATAAACACATTAATTCCACTCCTGAAGAGCCAGCTGTGAAGCAGAAATTTGCATATGTTATGAGTCTTAATGTTGTTCCAAGCTTGGATTTCTTGTTGTGTATGGGTGTTTTCAGCCAATTATGAGGCAAGATCTCTTCTTTAAATAAAAGAATATATGGTACACAGAAATGTTTAAGACTAAGATCATGGGAATCCGTTGCAACTAAGTAGGAAAGTTTGATCTGTCTATCAAACTTATTTCAGTGCAGTGATACTGGAGTGTGATTGATTTGTGTTCTTGTCAGATGTAACTCCTCAGACAAGATTTACAATTGGAAATTCGGAAGAAAAACTGAAATTGGGGTTAGGGTTAGACCAGGGGCAGGCAAACTTTTTGGCCTGAGGGCTGCATTGGGTATCGTAAATTGTATGGAGGGCCAGTTAGGGGAGGGGGTTGTGGCCCAGCCGCCACCTCCTATCTGCCTCCCTCGACTCCTGCACCATCGAACCCCCCTGTTCCCTGACGGCCCCCCGGACCTGTGCTGCCCCATCCAACCCCTCTGCTCACTCCTGACGGCCCCCCTTGTACCTCTACCCTATCCAAACACCCCTTCTCCCTGTCCACTGACTGCCCCCGGAACCTCCGCCCCCTGCTGCCCCATCCAACCTCTCTCTCCCTTCCTGATTTTTCTCAGGGACTCCTGCCCCCATTCAACCCCCTGTTCCTCCCCAACTACCATCCACACTGTCACCCCTTGACCACCACCCCAAACTTCCCTGCCCTCTATCTAACCCCCCCTGCACGCTGCCTGGAGCACTGGTGGCGCTACAGCCATGCCGCCTGGCTGTAGCCGGGCCACACTGCCGCCACCACTACCACACAGGCAACGCCGCCGCCACCACCACGCAGCACAGAGACCAGGTAGGCTGGGCCCTGCAGCTGCACTGCCCCCGGAGCTCGCTACCCCAGGAGCTCACAGCGCCACCGCCCAGAGCATTGCACTGGTGGCGAAGTGAGCAAGCTGAGGCTTCGGGGAAGGGGGAACATCACGGGAGAGGCTGGGGGCTAGCCTCTGCCTCCTGGGCCAGGAGCTCAGGGGCCTGGCAGGATGGTCCTGCAGGCTGGATGTGGCCTGCGGTTCTGTAGTTTGCCCACCCCTGGATTAGACACATGTATCTTTAATCAAATAAAATACTTTTTTGTAGAGGCAAAATCCATTAACTTTCTAATCATGACTGTGCTTGGATGAATCATGACTGTGGTGACAGTGTTCACAGATATTTTATTTAGTATGATGCTACTCAGTGTAGATGAGCAGAAGAGCCATTGTCATTGGATAATGTCACAAATTGACACAAAATAATTGCAGTGATGCCCTGACAAGGCAGTGCTCTGCTGCCACACATAAAGATGTAGCATTTTGATGCCATCATTGGAGTATGCTGTCAGAACATCGCCCTACGGTGATTTTTGTTGTTGTTTGTCACTACGTTCAACATCCTGCCATCTCGCTCGCTTCTTCCTTCTCCCTACAGGTTGTTGGGAGTGAATGGTGTTTTTTACCTCGCTGCTCTGTTTTAATTTTCTTACTCCTCTGCCAGCTGCTCCTAGGGTTGACTGTTTAGCAGGATGGAAAGTGATCTTGGTTGTACCATTCTGTTTGTTCAGTCTCTGCATGTTGCCTCCACTCTTCATTCACTGTACCTGAAACCATGCAGAGCGTGGGTCTGCTTATATTGGGGAAAATGCATCGTATTAGAAAACATGTTAACCAACACAGCATTAAATATGACTTAGCCATTAGCCTGACAAGGACAGTGATTTTTAAAAATATTAGCTCGTGGTGATTAATCATGGAGTCCTCACCCCCCACCATAACCAGCTAATATGTTTTGTGTCATGACTATTCTTGTCCACACTAAGGGTTAAGTTGTGTCAACTATCATTTTAGTTAATGTTTTCTAACACATTTTCCTAGTATAGACACATGGTACTAGCCCTGTCTGAATCTACATATGGTACTTTAGAGTCTTCTGAAATTTCCATAAGAGCCCCAAAAAGAGTATTGCTGATGTGGTGTAGTCTGGTTTCTTAAAATGGATATTTTACATTTCCAGATTCAAAACTCAATTAACCTTGAGTATTTCAGGCAGAGGACAATTTGTATCTACCCTAATACATGCTCCAAAAATTAACAAACAAAAAATCCAATAAATCTTCATAAAATCCATCAAGTTCTGAGCATGAGACACAATAATGTTGATTCTGGTGGCTGCTAAAGCGTTGTTGAGAGCAGTAGTGGGATTCTCCCAAAACCTGATAAAGGGCTGAGAATGTCTAAGGAGAGACTAGAAAGGCTCTGGGTTTAAAGACAAGAGAGCAGGAACAAAAATATTATTGTGACTGAATATTCTTTCAACCAACGTCATAAGAGATTCTGCACCAAAGGCTGATATTTAAGAAAAAAAACATTCACAATTTAAATAAGAAATGTAAGAAAAAAAATTAAAATATTTTTTAGATTTCCAAAATGCCCATGATTACCTTAGGCTATATTATGCAAACTCACGTCTTATGCGTAATTAAAAGTTAATGTGGTTTTAAGCCACTGGTTCTCAAGCTTTTTTTTTCACTGACCGCTTGAAAATTGCTGAAGGTCTCGGCGGATTACTTATAATGATCTTTCCAAATGTTGTTTGTACTGTTAGCTTGCTGTTGTAAAGCACTTTGGATAAAAGTGCTGTATGTATGTATGTATGTATGTATATAAAACCCTTAATAAACTTTTTTGTTCTACAGATAAAAGCACACAACGCATATCTTAATATCAGTAGTCTTACATTTTTAATGCAATGGACGTGTCCTCTCTCTCTCTCTCCTACTGCGGCAGCCCCCGAGGTGGGGCTGGGAAGGAGGCTGTGTTTTCCTGGCAGCTGCAGCTCTGGAGCTTGGGAAAGTCACTTCTTTCTCTGGCCACTGCAGCCTTGCATGTTCCAAATTCCCCCCACCTCCTCTTCTCACCCCACTGCCCCTATTCCTCTCAAGGCCACCACCTCACCTTACATGTGTGTCTTTTCCAGGGTCCAGGCACCTAACTAGTGTAGCCATTAAGTGGGTGGCCCTTCATTTTTTCGTGTGCGGCTGCCCAGGTGCGAACCTTAGAGGGAACTATTCATGGACTACCTGAATGGAGCTCGCGGACCACAGTTTGAGACCTCTGGTTTAAGCAAATTTTGTATTTTCAAAATGCAGTTCTGTTAAGTATTAACGTTTGCTTAGTGAAATTTAAAGCAGAGCTCTCTAAGGACATACTTTAGGCATCTCTATCCAGCATTCAGTATTAAAATATTTTATTTTTTTAATTTTTAAAAATTGGTAAAACGTGTTACTAATATTTTACCAGAATGTAGTACTCTGAATGGGGTGCAAGTTCAGTAAATACAGCTCCTGAGTTTTATCTGCTATAGCTCTGGCACCTGATGCTGAATGTGGCCTTCCCAGGATGTGTAACAGCTTGTGATGTCATTGTCTGTCTGTGCTTAAATCAGAAGAAATGAGACCTGCTGGTTTAAATGTGGATAGTCCTCTCCTGTGTCTTGTTTATACTCAATGTGCATGCTTGCCTCTAATTTTAAGACTAATATATCCTGTTTTATTGTATTAGTTTTATGTAAGTTTATAAGTGTTGTATAAATGAAAATTCATTGGCTGCACTTAGATACAAATACTCGAAATAGTTATTAACAGCGTTTCTAATGTTGCTATCTGTAAAATTTTTCATTTGTTGTTCAGCAGGGCAGGCTGCAATAACTATGATGAGGATGCAGCTTAGGCCCTAGTCTTGCAAATTTCAGCTGGAGTTTTCTGTGCTTAGGGCATTCAGAATTGTACACTTAATGTGGGAATTGTTTGAGAGAGGGCAATTCTTCTTTTAATTTCAAGGGTCAGTAGCATACGTGTTATATTTGTGCCCCCAAATGGATGAAATGTGCTTATCCTATACTCAAACTACAGTAATTGCATTAAATCTCTTGTGGAAAAATGTCTAAAGAGTACAAAACATGTTAAAATTGATAGAAGGGTGAAAGACAGTTTTCCACATCATTAAAACATTTGTTTTCAAATGTCAGCAGATGAAATAATGTAAATGGGATTATTGTTTCAAGGATAAAACTAAATTATAGAGCAGTGGAAAATCAAGAATACAATATGTGCCAAGTATATTGACTAAGACTGAATTACACATTGAACAGGAAGATAAAATGCAATGTACTTTAATACCCTGAATTTAGAAGATACTTCAAGGGTAAATGAGAGAGAGTGCAAATCAAAATAAACCCAATTAACATGAATACTGATAACTTAAAAAGACACATTTTGTGTCTAGAGTTACGCATTTGACTCCCTTGTCTGGGATAATTTGGAGACATCTGAGGGATATTTACAACTCCAGTGGGAGGATGTTTAGACGATCCTTTTGGACAATGTGTTTTGCTGGAGGGAGGCATACATAGGAAGCTTTGAAAATCCCACTCTAAGATTTGGAAACCCACTGCTCATTAATTTTAATGGGGCATCCAAATCACTTAGGCAGCATTGATAATTTCAGCTATATTCTCTAGACTAGACTATGAAGCTCTGCTGTATTTCCATGGCCTGCTGATGGAAAAAGATCTTATATAGATTCTTCCATTGGAGGACCAGTGAGGTATCGTGTCAGGCAGAACCAGTCACTGTTGGGATGGTGGGATGAGGGGGACACAGTATTAAAAGAGAGAGCAGCCATCCACAAAATGCATATTTTGAAACCTGGAATTTCTGGTGCTGAGGTTATCCTGAACTGGATGCTGAACAGACCTGGAAGATTATGGGGGCAATACCAAAAAAGGAAGCCTAATAGTAGTTCCGTGAGATTATATACTTCTGATTTTGTTGTGGGTGAACCTCCACAAGTACAAACTTGACTGAACATCTTGGTTTTGAAATCTTCCCACTATGTTTTGTTATGTTTTTGCCTGGAAAATTGAAGACTCTCTGATATCAGTGCTTGGAATTTGGCTTCCAAAAGTTTGCAGCATGACATTGTCAGTTGAAGGCTCCTGCATTTTGGACCTTGTTCCCTTCTACAGTGTGTCAAAACTTGAATTTCACACGTTTCTGATTATAATGTGAGGTTTCTCCATTCATCCAGGCTTTTTTGTCTGAATGTCATTTTTCAGGGTTTTTTGAGTGAGGGGCAGGCATTCAAGTCTGTTTTAATTATTGATGATTTTGATGTGTATGTATAATAGTGTTGTTCAGCACCTTGGTTATATGTGCTGTATAAATAAACAGGTAAAACTCTATCCGGCATATCAAGGGCTGAAGAAAATGCTACAGTGAAAGACTTAAAGATCAGTCAGTTTAGTTTATCAAAAAGAAGATTGAGCGGTAAGTTGATTAGTGTGCAAGTACCTTAGTGGATACCAGATGTTACCAGATGCTAAAGGTCTCTTTAATCTAGCGGAGAAAGGCATAACAAGATCCAGTGGGCTGGAAGCTAATGCAAGACAAATTCAGACTAAAAATAAGGGATACATTTTTAACCATCAGGCTGATTAGCTATTGGAATGAGCTAGCAAGAGAGGTGCTGGATTCTCCATTTCCTAATGTCTTCAAGTCAAGACTGGATGTCTTACTGGAAGACACATGTTCAGTCAAACACAATTACTGGGCTCAATACACCGGTAACTGGGTAAAATTTAATAGCTTGTGATATATAGGACGTCAGACTAGATGATCCAGGGGTTCTTTTTGGCCATAAATGCTATGAATCTATGAATATTGGATTCTTCAGTTTAGTCAAGAAGAATAACCCAGGAAGGTTTGTGGTTTAATGCAGTAGCTCTTAACCCGTGGCCGCAATCTGCTTACAGCCCAGTCAGCACACAACTGCGGCCTTTTGCAGACAAGTTCTAACATTACAAAATTGTACATTATTATTCTTCCAGCTAGCAAGCACTGCCTGGTGTAAATACTGTGTGAAGGCCCAAATCCATGCTGTTTTCTGCCTGTGTGGTTCCTAGTTTGGGTCAGCCTCTTTGCCTGCAATGTGAGGGGCACACAAGGAGAAGGGAGTACTTGTTCTTTGGATTAGATTACAGTATCCTTGCATTCAGCAGGATGGTTATTTAGCTCTATAAAAAACAAAGCTAAAACTTACAGATCTGAAAGACCGAGGAAACAGGCAATGAGAAGAACCAGCTGCTAATTGGGCTAGAACCATGCAGCCAAGCAGGTTCAAGTATGGAGTCTCCAAAACTTTTTCTGAACTCTCCCTCTAAAGAGGATAATTTTGAGGATTTTTTTCAGGGGAGAGGGAAAGAGAGAAGAAATTACTTGAGTTCAGTAGTTTTGTGTGTGGTGTGTATATGCGCACATGCATGAAAGACAGAGGAGAGAAACCCTACAGAAGCAACCAGAGAAGGCAGCAAGGAAGCCTCAGAAGCAGCCACGAAGGCATGACCTGGAGGCTTGGTCTACACTTAAGTTAGATAAGCAAAGCTGACTGATATAGTGATGCAGACCTAACCCTCAGTGTAGATGCAGCTATGTCTATGGAAGAGTGCTTCCATGGATGTAGCTAACTTTTGTTCAGGTAAGTGGTGGTCCTACACCAACAGAAAAAACTCCTGTATTGGCATACACTGTCTACACTGTGTCAGCATAACTACGCCAACATAGCTATGCTGATATGGTCTCCGTAGCCTGAGAAAAGCTAACAGGGCGCTTTTGCTTTAAAGCAGGCTGGAAAAAGGCTTGGAACTTTGAGCAGAGAAACAGTTTCTTGACGTTTGATTCCTATTGAGTTCAGGGAAACAGGTCTCTGTGTACATTATTTGTAAACTAATAAGACCACATCAAAGAAATACCTCACTTCATCCTCAGTGTCTCCTAACAGAAACAGTCTGCAAGACTGAGTTTTGGCTAACTGCTTGGGCAAAAGGTGCAACAGCTCTATTAAGTTATTTTAACTAGCCCGAGGATAAGGCTACTCCTTTAAAGTATACTCTCCAGTGCTCCTGGAAATGGAAGTCCTTCCTGGAAGTCATCCACTTCTTCCCTCAGGAACGATTCTTCAGTCAAACTGTTCCCAGTGTTAGGGATTTTGTCTCCTTGATACTCATGTTAAACTTTGTTTTGCTAGGTTACCTTTTCTTATTCTCTGTTCCTGCCTTGGTATTCATAGTCTTCCAGCTCTTACAGGTAGATGGTTAACATATCTCTCCACCACAAATAAATCTTATAAAGGCATCATGTTTAGTAGTTTGTCTTCCATCATAAATTAGTTTCTGCAGCTGATTAATCATGTGAGTTCTGCTTTTTTGAGTTCCCTCTAGTTTATCAATAGTTTTCTAGTACAGAGGTACCAGGACTGAACACAGTAGTCTAGTCTAGTCCAATCACTGCTGGTTTTGCTTATTTTCAGAGGAAACCTGAGACTTGCTTAGATGGTGTCAATTTCAGTAATCCCCCTCTTCTTCAAATTTGCAGGCTCCTGTTCTCACTACTAATGTCTTCATATAGAATTTTAAAAAAGGAAGAAAACCCTTTAGTAATGTATTACCTAAGCTTCTCCATTTTGGACGGTGTGTATCTCCATGGGACTGGCTTTAGTTTAATATGCATACAGAGAGGGTTGCCCCCTCGTATCAGTGATATGATGATTATTTCTGTCGGTCAGTACGCTAATCATATCTATCAAAGGTACTTGTGGCCTCCATTATCATAGTATCTGAGCACATCACAGTCTTTAAGTGTTTATCCTCACAGCGCCCTTGTGAGGTAGGGAACTGTTGTTATCCCCATTTTACAGCTTTTACATTTTACTGAAGCACACAGACTAAATGACTTGCAATAGGAAGGAGCAGAAACTGTTGCAGGTCAAGCATAAATGTATAAAAAGGCAGGCCAAGAAAAACTGGAGAGGCAACTTCCTAAAGATGCGAAAGCTAATGTAATTTTTTAAATACATTAGAAGCAGGAAGCCTGCCCAAGAGGCAATGGAGCCACCAGATGACCCAGGTGTTAAATATCAGAGGGGTAGCCGTGTTAGTGTGTAAAAGCAGCAAAGAATCCTGTGGCACCTTATAGACTAACAGACGTTTTGGAGCATGAGCTTTCGTGGGTGAATACCCACTTTGTCAGATGCATGTAGTGGAAATTTCCAGGGGCAGGTATATATATGCAGGGAAGCTAGAGATAATGAGGTTAGTTAAATCAGGGAGGATGAGGCCCTGTTCTAGCAGTTGAGGTATGAAAACCAAGAGAGGAGAAACCGGTTTTGTAGTTGGCAAGCCATTCACAGTCTTTTTTTAA